>NW_015163126.1:70979-88939 GCF_001447785.1 Gekko japonicus
GTGGCCTAATATGATAATGAGCTGTGCTATCAGGGGTGTGGCCCAATATGCTAATGAGTTCCTGCTGTTGGGTGTGGCCTGTTATGCTAATGAGTTCCTGCTGGGCTTTTTCTACAAAAAGAGCCCTGTGAAATCTATGCAGAAGGTACCATCAAAACCCGATGGTCAACAAAAGTGAAAGTGGCACGCAATGCAGAGAGGGATTCCTGTTCCAAGGTGGGTTTTGCAAAACCAGGGAGGGAAGAGCCAATGCAGAGTCGCCCTGTGTCTCTGGCTTCCTTCCTGCTCTCAGCCCAAGGGGACTCCAAGGGCAAACACACCTGCTTTTCCGGGAGTGCCCTCTATCTCTTGCACTGTACTCCAGTCCGGCCCCCTGGAAGATGGGGAGTCAGCCCTCCCCGGAAACGGAATCCTGCGGTGCAGCCTTGAATGGGTTTACTCAGAAGTAAGCCTCCCCGAGCCCATCCGCATGCACTGCCGAGTGAGGGAGTGTTCGGATGCCAGCCCACGTCTCTTGTCTCTTTCGCTTCTGCTGGGAGAGACTCTTCGTTTCTCATGCAAATGAGCCGTCATTGATTTGGGTGTAAAAAGCTCTTATCCGCTAATCACAAATCCTTGTGGCTTCAAGTGGTTTGCTCAACTTGATAGCTTTAGCGGGGCTTAAGCCCGGCGGCTGGCTGGCTGAGCCGGTGGTAAATTCTGCCTGAAATCCCATGCAGGCTTTTGGCTGGTGGGTCTAGGTTTGATTGACTTGGCACTGGGTTTTTTTTTTAGGGGTGGTTCGCTTTACAATCAAACAAAACAACAACAAATAAAAAGAAATTCAACGGGGATGAATGTAAAGTCCAGCATCTAGGTAGGAAAAATCAAATGCCTGGTTATAGGATGGGGGAGACTTGGCTTGACAGTAGCGTGTGCAGAAAGGATCTAGGGGCCTTAGTAGACCATACGCTGAGCATGAGTTGGCAGTGTGATGTGGTGGCTAAAAAGACAAGTGCGATTTTGGGCTGTATCAACAGAAATATAGTGTCCGGATCTCGCGAAGTGATGGTACCGCTTCACTCTGCTCCGGTTAGACCTCACCTAGAGTATTGTGTTGAGTTTGGGGCTCCACAATTTCAGAAGGATGTAGACAAACTGGGACGTGTCCAGAGGAGGGCAGCGAAGATGGGGAGGGGTCTGGAGACCAAGTCCTACGAGGAAAGGCTGAAGGAGCTGGGTAGGTTTAGCCTGGAGAGGAGACGACTGAGGGGGGATATGAGAACCGTCTTCAAGTCCTTGAAGGGCTGTCGTATAGAGGATGGTGTGGAGTTGTTCTCTGTTGCCCCAGAAGGCTAAACATTAGGAGGAACTTCCTGACAGTTAAATCGGTTCCTCATTGGAAGAGGCTTCCTCGGGAGGTGGTGGGCTCTCCTTGTTTGGAGGTTTTCAAGCAGAGGCTGGATGGCCACCTGACGGCAATGCTGATTCTGTGAATTTAGGCAGATCCTGAGAGGGAGGGCGGGAAGGGCTGCCTCAGTGCTCAGTTCTCGTGGCCCTTTCTGACACGCCCAGAAAAATGCTGATTGCCACTTTGGGGGCAGGCAGCAATTTTTCTCCAGGCCAGTTTGGCTGGGGATCCTGGAGGTTTTTTGCCATATTCTGGGCGTGGATCAGGGGTCACTCACTGGGTGTGTGTGGAGGGGGAGGCATTTGTGAATTCCCTGCCTTGTGCAGGGGGGTTGGACTAGATGACCCTGGAGGTCCCTTATGATTCTATAATCCTATTTTGACTAGTATTCCCCCCAGTAAACGAAAGCCCTTGAATTTTTCATTCCCTTTCGACGTTTTGAGAAGATAATACAACAAACAACACCCCCCTCCATTTGTCCAGGCTTTGTGGGATTCTAGTCCCTTTTAGAATGTTTTTTGACACGTCAATGTATATATTTTGTCTTTACAAACTGCGACAGAGATCCAAAGATCACTTGAGGAGCACAGATGTGTACAGTGAATAGACACATAGAAGGAGAGGCCTCCAGTGCGGAAGAAGGAATGTGTGTGTGTGTGTGGGGGGCTTTGTTCTCTATGGCCTGACAAATCACTGATCTCTGTCATTGCAGGCGATCCCCAGGTCCCACCTGGAGGCTGGCATCCTGAGAGAGGGAGCCGCCAACAGGCTTCTGTATCCCCCCCCCAATCTGATGGGTTCCCCACCTTTCAAACAAGGACCGTGACCCTTGGAGTTGCACTGACCACTGGGGGGGGGGCGCTCTGGAACGTTCTCTTTAAGAGGAGATGGCAGGAATGGGCTTCGGCCAGTTCTGGGGAGAGGTTTCGGCTTCAGAATCAGCTTTCAGCCCCCCAAACACACCGGGGGGGGGGAAGTCAACCACCTGCACTGCAAGGCTACTGTCTGAGGTCTCCTTATGATCAGGGGTCATTTCGTAGAAAAAGGGGTGCAGGAGCTCATTAGCATAACTTATTTGCATATGCCACGCCCCCTGACATCACCGGAAGTGTGTCAAAAGGCAACACCCACCGCTCAGGCACCACTGGACTCTTTTGGATTGCCAGCTATGGGGGGGAACACGCAGATCTGCCCTCACAGAGGAGGGAGAGCTTGTACCTGAACAAACCTTGGCCTTAAAGGTGCCATTGGACTGTTTTGGATTGCTATGGTGGGGGCCTCTGCAATTTACCTGGCTGCTTCTTGCTCCTTGTGGCCCGGGGCTGCTGGGAGCAGGGGGGGGGGCTGGTGTTGCATGTGCCCGCCCCCTGGGCTCTTTGCTGCCGGAACTCCGCTCCTGTGCGCTCCTGCAGGAAATGACCCCTGCTTATGATACCCGGCTCTGCATTCAAACTCCCACTGAGTTTGGCTTGTAGCTCGTTGGGGTGGGGGATGCAGTTGGGTTGCAAACTCTGACTTGGAGGATTCCCAGAGATTTGGGGGTGGAGAATTTGGGGGAGAGCAGAATGTGGGGAGGGGAGAGACCCCAGTGGGGTCCCGTGCCATACAGTCCACCCTCCAAAGCAGTCATTTTTTTTCTCTCTCCAGGGGATCTGATCTCTGTCGTCTGGAGATCAGCTGTACCTTTGGGCAGGGCTCCTTTGGTAGAAAAAGAGGTGCAGGAGCTCATTAGCATAGCTCATTGGCATAACTCATTTGCATAGGCCACACCCCCTGACATCACCGGAAGTGTGTCAGAAGGTGACACCCACTGCAGCTTACCTGGCTGCTTCTTGCTCCTCGTGGCCCGGGGCTGCTGGGAGCAGGGGGCGGGGCTTCTTGAATGTGCCCGCCCCCTGGGCTCTTTACTGCCGGAGCTCCTCTCCTGTGCGCTCCTGCAGGAAATGACCCCTGCCTTTGGGCAGTCTTCAGGCCCCGCATGGAAGTTAGCAACCCGATTCTCTGTATTTTGGCAGTCAGTCAAACTCAGGGAGAACTGGAGGTTGACAGCCCTGAGGTGTGGACTCCGTTCCCCCCTCCAGCTTCAGAGCCAGTTTGGTGTGGTGGTTAAGAGCCGCAGGACTCGAATCTGGAGAACCGGGTTTGATTCTCCACTGCTTCACGTGCAGCCAGCTGGATGATCTTGGGTCAGTCACAGTTCTCTCAGAGCTCTCTCAGCCCTGCATGCCTCACAGGGTGTCTGTTGTGGGGAGAGGAAGGGAAGGTGATTGGAAGCTGCTCTGAGACTCCTTTGGGTACCGAATGGTGGGGTATAAAACCAACTCTCCTCCTCCTCCTCTTCTCCTCCTCCTTCCTCACCCTCTCCTCCTCCTCTCCTCCTCCTCCCTCTCCTCCCTCTCCTCCTCCTCTTCTTCTCCTCCTCCTCCCTCTCACTCTCCTCCTCCTCCTCCTCCGTGTATCGGAGGTTTCCAGTGCGCCCCCCCCCCCAGATCCTGACCCGATTGAGTTCATAACTGCAGAAACAAGGCTTTCTCGACTTTAACCTTGGGACCACGCAAGCATATCCTGCTTTGGATTTTAAATGCTGCGCTTCTCCCGAATTAAAAACTTTCATTGTGTTAGTATTTCATGAACTCCTCCTCTCTTTGATTCTGCCAACTGGATTTCTGGTGGTAGAAAGGAAAAGACATCTCCGGAGCAGCCTTTGCCGAGTGGCCGCGGCAGAGTCTAATTGTAGCCCAAGGCTCACAGAATGACTAATGCTTTCATATTATAGCTTGGGGACCATTCCCCCAGAAAGGCCTTCTGGATCCGCCGCATTGGGACATATGGGAGCACCTCTTCAGGTTCTCAGGCAAAGGTCTTACACATCGCCTACTGCCTCATTGTTTTTTTCCCCTCAAACTGGAGATGCCAGGGACTGAACCTGGGATTTTCTGCATGCCAAGCCCTTGCTCTCCTAATGAGCCCTGGCTCTTCTCCAGTGGGATACTTATTTCTCTGAGGCTGTGGCATATGCCGGGGAGGGAAGGTGGCTTGGTATGGCCCAATCTCATTAGATCTCAGAAGCTAAGCAAGGTCAGTACTTGGAAGGGAGACCACCAAGGAAGGCTCTGCAGAGGAAGGCGATGGCAAACCACCTTTGCTTCTCACTTACCTTGAAAGCTCCTTGCTGGGGTTGCTATAAGTCTTGGATGGAAGACCTCCAAGGAAGACTTTGCAGAGGAAGGCAATGGCAAACCACCTCTGCTTCTCACTTGCCTTGAAAGCCCCTTGCTGGGGTTGCTATAAGTCTTGGATGGGAGACCACAAAGGAAGACTCTGCAGAGGAAGGCAATGGCAAACCACCTCTGCTTCTCACTTGCCTTGAAAGCCCCTCACTTGGGTGGCCATAAGTCTTGGATGGGAGACCACCAAGGAAGGCTCTGCAGAGGAAGGCGATGGCCAACCACCTCTGCTTCTCACTTGCTTTGAAAGCTCCTCGCTGGGGTTGCTATAAGTCTTGGATGGGAGACCTCCAAGGAAGACTCTGCAGAGGAAGGCAATGGCAAACCACCTCTGCTTCTCACTTGCCTTGAAAGCCCCTCACTCGGGTGACCATCAGTCTTGGTTGGGAGACCACCAAGGAAGCTTCTGGAGAGGAAGGCGATGGCCAACCATCTCTGCTTCTCACTTCCCTTGAAAGCCCCTTGCTGGGGTCAAAATAAGTCTTGGAAGGGAGACCACCAAGGAAGGCTTTGCAAAGGAAGGCAGTGGCCAATCACCTCTGCTTCTCACTTCCCTTGAAAGCCTCCTGCTGGTGTTGCCATCAGTCTTGGATGGGAGACCACCAAGAAAGACCCTGCAGAGGATAGGCAGTTTCCATTTAAATTGGGGGAATTAGCTAAAAGAGACAGAGTGAGAGGCAGGATCTCCACCTATGGATACCAGAATTTGTCCCTATGAGAACTCTCAAAAATAACCAGGCAGGGTTTTTTATTAAGAAAAGGATAAAACGAAATGCACACAATAAACACACACAAAAGCTAACTAAGAAATGCAGGAAGGAAAGGGGAGAGATTTTTAGGGAAGGGTGATATTTACCAATCCTGAAGAGGTCCATGGAAGCAGCAAGTTGAAGAAGGGAACTGCCAGCATTTTGAGAAGTGAGAGAGAGAAGGCCCACGTGCAAGTGGGGGTGTGCAGAGGATCATACAAACACACAGCTGGGGCAGCCTGGTGACATATTTATAGGGCAAAACGTATCCTGAGGCAGGTTGATTGTGGAGGAGTGGGGAATAAAATCCGGTTCTCCCAGATTAGAGGCCACGCTCCTAACCACTACACCAAACTGGCTCCCCTCCCGATATAAAAAAAATTAATGTCAAAGCAACTGACCCCGGATTTATAAAACTTGAAAACCCACGATAGTTTTAAAACAGTCACCAGAGCAAGCCATCGCCATGGCAATTGACTGCCAAGTCTACGAGAGTGCTCATGTTTGAATTTTCACGGCTGCGAGACTATATACAATATTCTTGTAAGCTATGTGAGCATCTGTAGGCTGTTTCCCCCATCAAACGAACCTGGAGCTTGAGCACGTTAGGACAGCAGCGAGAAATGTGTGTGGTGCTTCAGAAGGCAGGGAACAAATACATTTCAGTCTGGCTTCTGACCCTGCTCTGAAACAGAAATGACCTTGCCCACCCCAGCAGGTGACCTTGGCCTAGGGATAGACCAGAGTGCTGAGTCTTTGATTCGTCCTCTCTCTCACACAGCTTTGGACAGTGTCACCAATCACATCCTTCTGCAGTACATGGCAAGCTTAGAAGAAGAAGAAGAAGAAGAAGAAGAAGAAGAAGAAGAAGAAGAAGAAGAAGAAGAGCTGGTTTTTATACCCTACTTTTCTCTACCCTGTCTCAACGTGGCTTCCAATGGCCTTCCCTTCCTCTCCCCACAACAGGCCCCTTGTGAGGCAGGTGGGGCTGAGAGAGCTCTGAGAGGACCGGGACTGGCCCAAGGTCACCCAGCAGGCCTCATGTGTCTCAAAGCGGCTTCCAATCAACTACCCTTCCTCTCCCCACAACAGGCACTCAGTGAGGCCGGTGGGGCTGAGAGAGTCCTGAGAGAATCGCCAGAGGTTACCCAGCAGGCTTCGTATAGAGGAGTGGGGAATCCAACCCTGGGTTTTGGCCAATGTGTGACACAGAGAGTTGGACTGGATGGGCCACTGGCCTGATCCACCATGGCTTTTTTTTTAATGCTGTCTAGGTTAGAGTTGGCTGCTCTTAACCACTGGCACTGCACTGGCTCACATCTGGCAGCATGGGATTGCTTTGGCACTGTTCCTCTGCTCCAGGCAGACTGCAGATGACAAGAACTCCTGGGCACTTAGTGAAGGTAATGAGCAGTAGGCTTAGAACAGATCAAAGGAAGTCCTTCTTCACCCAAAGAGTAATTAACACGTGGAATTCACTGCCACACTAAGTGGTGGTGGCTACGGAGCATAGACCGCTTCAAGAGGGGATTGGATAACCAGGCAGAGCAGAGGTCCATCGGCGGTTCTTAGTCACAAGGTATAGGTGGAACACTCTGTTTGGGGCAGTGATGCTGAGTATTCTTGATCCTTGGGGGGCAACAGTGGGAGGGCTTCTGGAGTTCTGGCTCCGCTGGTGGACCTCCTGATGGCACCTGGGTTTTGGCCACTGTGTGACACAAAGTATTGAACTGGATGGGCCACTGGCCTGATTCGACATGGCTTCTCTTATGTTATGTTCTCTGTAATCTTGGTGCTTGGGGGGCAACAGTGGGAGGGCGTCTGGAACTCTGGCTCCACTGGTGGACCTCCTGATGGCCCCTTGGGTTTGGCCACCATGTGACACAAAGTATTGGACTGGATGGGCCACTGGCCTTATCCAACATGGCTACTCTTATGTTATGTTCTCTGTAATCTTGGTGCTTGGGGGGCAACAGTGGGAGGGTGTCTGGAGCTCTGGCTCCACTGGTGGACCTCCTGATGGCCCCTGAGTTCTGGCCACCGTGTGACACAAAGTATTGGACTGGATGGGCCACTGGCCTGATCCAACATGGCTTCTCTTATGTTATGTTCTCTGTAATCTTGGTGCTTGGGGGGCAACAGTGGGAGGGCTTCTGGAGCTCTGGCTCCACTGGTGGACCTCCTGATGGCCCCTGGGTTTTGGCCACCGTGTGACACAAAGTATTGGACTGGATAGGCCACTGGCCTTATCCAACATGGCTTCTCTTATGTTCTTATGTTCTCTTAGCCACAAGGTCTAGATGGAACTCTCTGTCTGGGGCAGTGATGCTCTGTCTTCTTGGTGCTGGGGGGGCAACAGTGGGAGGGCTTTTAGGGTCCTGGCCTCACTGGTGGACCTCCTGATGGCAGCTGGGTTTTAGCCACTGTGTGACATGGAGTGCTGGACTGGCTTCTCTCATGTTCTCATGACCCCTGCACCTGCACCTCGCTCCCTTTCTGGAAGAGTCTTCCCCAGTTTGGAAGGGATGACTTGCAGTGTGAAAGAGGGGGTGGGGGCAAAGGGTTAAAAGCTTGGCCTCCCCCTTGCAGCTGCATTCCATACGGTAGGGAGAGCCTGTCAAAAGGATCATAAAACTACACAGAGGGACTTTCCCTGAAGATGCATCTCCTGACAACATGGTGGAGTGGTTAGACTGTCAGACTAGGATCGGGAAGATCCGGGTTCAAATCCCCACCAGGATCTGGAAGAGCCAGGCTCGAATTCCCAGAAGCTTGCTGGGTGACCGTGGGCTAGTCACAAACTCTCCGCCTCGCCTGCCTCACAGGTTTGTTGTGAGGGTTAAATGGAGGAGGGGAAGAAGAAGCTGTAAAGTGCTTTGTCTCCCCATTGGGGAGAAAAGCAGACCAGAAATGTGCATAGATATTATAAGGGTCATTTCCTGCCGGAGTGCGGTGGAGCGGCACTCCAGCAGTAAGGAGCCCAGGGCGGCCCCCTACCGACTGGAGAAGGGGAGGGGCGGGTGGCAGACATGCCCCCCTTTCCCCTGAACATCGTGGGAGTGGGGGGGGTCTAAATGCCTTTCTTTCCCTTCCCCAGATGGGGAAGGGAGAGAAAGGCATTCTGAGCATGCCTGCCCTTTGTCAGGTGGTGTGGCATATGCAAATGAGCTATGCCATTGAGCTCCTGCACCTCTTCTTCTACGAAATGACCCCTGTATAAATATATACTCTGTTACATGTATGAAGGCCAACATAGGAGCCTCTTGCTCGAAGCAGTCCGAATGTGAGCAATTTTGGCCTTCTGCGTCGCTTTCCTCTTTCCGCCGTCCTCTCCTCGGAGGAGTCCACCCGGCTGATTTTGTAGATCAAGGAACTGCTTCCTAAAAAGGAAAGCAGTTTGCTTTCTGGATTATTTTGGGGTTTTCTGCTCGTTCGTCTGCTATATATTTTGTACGTTTAACTATTGAATTGTTTGGTGTGGCTTGAATCCTGTGAAGGATTGCAAGAGCCCAGGGTGTCAGCAAGTATATATATACATATATATATATACATATATATACATATTTTGTGTACATACATACATACATACATACATACAGTGGCACTCTGGCAGGAGATATATATACACACACACACACACATATTTTATGTATATACATATATTTTGTGTGGTCTTGGAATGGCCCCTGTTCCTGGCAGTGGCACTCTGGCAGGAGAACTTGCCAGAGCAGGGGTCCCCACCGCAGGCCCTATGGGGACTATGGTGCCCTCCAGTGTTCCCTGTAAGCTGAGTTAGTGTGAGCTAGCTCAACGTTTTTTAGCCTCTGGCTCACACATTTTTGTCTTAGCTCAGACAGGATGGCTCCGGAGCAAACTAACAGATGCAGGAGCCAAATTGCTTGCTCACCACTTTAATGCCAGTAGCTCACAAAGTAGGATTTTTGCTCACAAGCAGGGATATTTTTGGGCAGGAACGCACAGGAACGTTGTTCCGGCTGGCTCCCGAGTTGGCCACGCCCAGCAGGAACTCATTAGCATAACAGGCCACACCCAACAGCAGAAACCCATCAGGATTGGCTGCATTAGGGGTGTGTGGCCTAACATGCAAAGGCGTTCCTGCTACAAAAAAGGCCCTGGGTTTTGACCACAAACAAGGTAAACAGAATAAGAAGCAAAAGGTGAGTGTGGCTGGATGACCACACCTCTGGTAATGTGGGGTGTGGCCTAATAGGCTAATGAGCTGCTCTGTCAGGGGTGTGGCCTAATATGCTAATGTGTTTCTGCTGTTGGGTGTGGCCTGTTATGCTAATGAGCCTGCTGTGCTTATTCTACAAAAAAAGCCCTGCTCACAAGACTCCACAGTTTAGAGGGAGCATTGCCCACCAATACCTTACCTGGCACCAATGCTCCCTCTAAGCTGTGGAGTCTTGTGAGCAAAAATTCCACAGGGTGCCTGTGGTGGGGAGAGGAAGGGAAGGGAATTGTAAGCTGCTCTGACACTCCGAGGATGAATCCAATCTCTTCTGTTTCTCTTCCTGCTGCATGAAGGCTGGGTGGCGGGTCTGGATCAATAGCTGTTGGTGGTGAGTCTTGGTCATCGGTCTGTTTGCTGGCTTCTGCTGACTCAGAGACTGCATGGGTGGCTCTGGCGGGTCTGGATCAATAGCTGTTGGTGGTGAGTCTTGGTCAGTCTGCAGCTCATCGGTCTGTTTGCTGGCTTCTGCTGACTCAGAGACTGAGGACCCATGACACATGACACATAGGGAGCCAGGCTTGCCTGCTGCTGTCCGCTGAGCATCCATTCAGAAATTAGTCTGGGTTTGCTGCCATGTAATGTGAGGAAGTGGCCACAGAACCAGGATTGCACCAGCAACTTGGATTTGAGTCAGCAGGGTTGGTCTTATTCCCATGGGAATCAGAGATCCAAACAGATCTGTGAAGTCTGAGCTTCGATGTTGCTCTCCAGAGCCAGCATGGTGTCATGGTGAAGAGACTCCAGTCTGGAGAACCAGGTTTGATTCTCCACCCCTCCTCCACATGAAGCCTGTTGGGGGACCTTGGTCCAGTCACAGTTCGCCCGGAACTCTCTCAGCCCCACCTGCCTCACAAGGTGCCTGTTGTGGGGAAGGGAAGGAGAGTGTAAGATGGTTTAAGACTCCTTAAGGAAGAGAAAAGTGGGGTATAAAAACTTCTTCTTCTTCTTCTTCTTCTTCTTCTTCTTCTTCTTCTTCTTCTTCTTCTTCTTCTTCTTCTTCTTCTTCTTCTTCTTCTTCTTCTTCTTCTTCTTCTTCTTGATTTGTTTTCAATGTCATTCCTGGTAGAGATGCAGGAAGAAAGACCAGCTGGCATGATACTCACATCTGAGGCCATTTCATTTTTGTGACGAGTCTTTCTGTGTCTAGGGCACAGGGAGTACAGAGAAGAGATTTATTTTAAAAAAAGAAATAAGCATGCTTCCCTGGGAATTGGACTCCAAGCAACCGGGACTGTGTTTTTTGTTGATCTTCCTGCTTTCTCTTTGGGCTGAAGTGGCACGCCCTGGGCCCATTCAGATCCGAGTCTCTCTCTCTCTAGGCTTCTCTTGCCAAGTGATGATTTCTAAATCAAGCATGAAATCAGGTCACATTTCCTGCTCTTATAGGGATTTATCTCATTTCTGCGCCTTCTAAGTAATTAGAGTTACTAATAAGGGAGAAGACCTGCTTGGGCGGAAAACATACTTTGCTCTCCTTGGATGGTCTAGAGTTTGGGCGGGTGTCAAAATGAACTCGGCAGAGGTGGCAGATACGAATCCTGCATCTCTTGGTCTCTCTGTGTGCAGGTGTGTGTAGATTTTATACATTTCTGACTTGGGTCCAGCGTACCTCAGCAATTGTCTCCTCCTGTATGCACGATTGTATTTCATTTTAAAGATTCCGCTCCCACTTTTAGGAGCTGCAGTGGCTCAAGTGGTTAAGACGCTGAACTGCAGGCTGTGGTAGGTCAGTAGATCAGCAGTTCGAGACCCGAGTGTGCCACATGACGGAGTGAGCTCCCGTCTCTAGTTCCAGCTCCTGCCATCCTAGCTGTTCGAAAGCAAGAAATTGCAAGTAGATAAATAGGTACCACTTCGGTGGGAAGGTAACAGCGTTCCGTGCACCTTGGCGTTTAGTCATGCCGGCCACATGACCACGGAAACGTCTTCGGACCGCGCTGGCTCTTCGGCTTTGAACCGGAGATGAGCACTGCAACCCTAGAGGCGGATTCGACTGGCTTTCGAGCAAGGGAAACCTTTACCTTTACCTATCCCACTTTTGAGCCTCCTGATTTTCAAAGGCTGGTGTTGGAAAGGGCTGTCGAGTGGCAGCCGACATGGTGATGACGCTGTAGGGTTTGCAAGGCAAGAGATGGAACAGAGATGGTTTCCCATGGCCTGACTCTGCATCATGGCCCTGGAGCGGTCTCCCATCCAAATGCTAACCAGGGCAGACCCTGCTTAGCTTCTGAGATCTGACACGATCGGGTGAGACAGGGCTAGCCTGGGCCATCCAAGCCAGGGCATTCTGTATTGTGTTTTAAAGACTGATATCCCTCTTCTGGCCTTTAAATCTCAAAGGGAGTTAACAGTTCAGTTCCAGAGGGCAGCCGTGTCAGTCTGCAGTAGACCGACTAGACTCAAGGCCAGTGGCACGTTAGAGTCCAGCAAGATTTTCAGCTAAAGTGCTCCGGTTTGGTGGAGTGGTTAGGAGCGCGGACTCTAATCTGGGAGAACGGGGTTGGATCCCCCACTCCTCCACATGCAGCTGCTGGTGTGACCTTGGGCCAGTCACAAGTTCTCTCAGAGCTGTTCTGTCAGGAACAGTCCTCGAGAGAGCTCTCTCAGCCCCACCTCCCTCACAGGGTGTCTGTTGTGGGGAGGGGAAGGGAAGTGAGATTGTGAGCCACTCTGAGACTCCTTCAGGTAGTGAAGGGCGGGGTATAAATTCAATCTCCTCCTCCTGCTGCTGCTGCTGCTCCTGCTCCTCGTCCTCCTCCTCCTCCTCCTCCTCTTCTTCCACGAAAACCTCCCCCTCCACTTTGATCCCTGCCCACAAATCGTTGGTGCCCTTGGGCTTTGCCCTTGTGCAGCCGCCTAAGGGCTGTGTTCTCCAGGGACTGCAAGGCTGTTTCCATGTCCAGGGCAGGCCGGAGCTGATGCGGTTCTGCTTCCAATGTGTTCTGCTTACCGTGACCTCCAAGATGCACCCAAGATTCCCCCTGGAGGATTCCAGCTGTGCATCAGATTTAGAAAGCAAAGGGGGGGGGAAGCCACACACACACACACACAGACACACAAAGGTGTCTGGGCCAGATCGTTGCTCTGTCGGTCAAGGTCAATCTTGTCAATTGGCCCAAAGAGGACACATCTGGAGGAATCCATTTTGGGGACTCTGTCGTAATCCTTTTGTTCATGTGGGTCAGATACCCTCAGACATTTCCCAGCTTAAAACAGAGATGGGCTGTGGTCCCACTGGAGGCTTGGTGTGATATGGCAGCGCCTCTCATTGCACGGGCTTGAAATGTTGCGGCAGCATGCCAACCAGGCAGCACTCCCTGCTGTGGGTTACCTGGGCGGCAGTCCTGTGGTCAAGCATCCACAGTAATGTTGCGCATCAGCCATGGTGCAGGTGGGATTCTTTAAAACTGTAAGCTGCTCTGAGACTCCTTCGGGTCGTTAAGGGCGGGGTATCAATCCAATCTCTTCTTCTCTCTTCTGTATGATTCCAGGAGGTCTCGCAGGCTCCACCTGGAATTTGGCAAACCTACATTGGGAAGAAACGGAGTCTTAAAGAATGACAGTTCTGTCAGCTTCTTAGGGGAGGGGCTGTAGTTCGTGTTTTGAGTGCTGAACATTCCCTGTGGGAGCACACAGGAGCGGAGCTCCGGCAGTAAGGAGCCCAGGGGGTGGGCACATGCGACAAGCCCCCCCCATTCCCAGCAGCCCTCAGTCGGGCCACGAGGAGCAAGAAGCAGCCCGGCCCGGTAAGTTGCGGAGCCCCCCCCCCCCGGCCCGCCTTCAGGTACAAGCTCTCCCTCCTCTGTGAGGGCAGATCTGCATATTCCCCCCCCCCCAATAGCTAGCAATCCAAAGCAGTCCAGTGGAGCCTGAGCGGTGGGTGTTGCCTTCTGACACGTTTCCGGTGATGTCAGGGTGTGTGGCATATGCAAATAAGTTAGGCTAATACGTTATGCTAATGAGCTCCTGCACCTCTTTTTCTACGAAATGACCCCTGGTACTGAAGGTCCCAGATTCAGTACTTGGCATCTATCTGGTAGCCAGGTCGCAGGTAGGGGCTTGAGACCCTGGGAAGCCCCTGCCTCTCAACATAGACAGTTGTAGGCCACATGGAATAATGGAATGAGTTAATATAAGGCAGCTCTGTGGCACAACGGCAAGGCATCTCTGAAAGACAAGGACCGATTGTGGGCATGGAATAAGTAAGAACAGGGGCAAGAATATCAGTTGGAGTCCCACCTGAGCCTATCTTCATGGAGGTCCATCCTTGGTCAGTGGGTATGTTGGAAGGGTTAGGGTTAGAGGTTCGGGGTTATTTGGTTAGTATTGCAGAGCTTTGCGCGGTCACAGAAGCGTGATCCTGAGTGCAGGAAATAAATCTCCCAAGAAGTATATTGCAAGGAATTTATTCACGTAGGTCCAGTTCGCGTTCAGGTCGCAGTCGAAAGAAGAGAGAGAAGCCCAATCTAAAGAGGACTTTCCCTATCACAAACGTCCAGCTTGTCCGGCATCGTGTGTGTGGGAGTATGAGGGCATTGTCTCTGCAGGAGAGACCTGCAGAGATGTGTGTCTCCAGGGCTATTTTTGGGCAGGAGCGCACAGGAACGGAGTTCCGTCTGGCTCCCAAGTTGGCCACGCCCAGCAGGAACTCATTAGCATAATAGGCCACACCCAACAGCAGGAACCCATTAGGATTGGCTACGTTAGGGGTGTGTGGCCTAACATGCAAAGGAGTTCCTGCTGCAGAAAAAGGCCCTGGGTTTGGACAACAAACAAGGTAAAGAGAATAAGAAGCAAAAGGTGGGTGTGGCTGGATGACCACACTTCTGGTAGCATGGGTGTGTGGCCTAATATGATAATGAGATGTGATGTCAGGGGTGTGGCCTAATATGCTAATGAGTTTTTCTGTTGGGTGTGGCCTATTATGCTAATGAGTTCCTGCTGGGCTTTTTCTACAATAAGAGCCCTGTTAAATGTCTCTATGGAAAGCCATGTGCAGAGAGGGAGAGGACAAAGTGAGAGAGAGAGAGAGAGAGAGAGGAGGGGGTCAAGAGGGCAGCTCCCCGGTGAAGACAAAGAGAGGCATCTCATTCAAGGAGATAACACCTAGACACCCTTAGAGTGAGGTGGCGCCTCCCAATGTCCAGGCTTGCCGAGTTGCTCCCTCCAATACAGGGTGGGCTTGGGAAGTTGGTGACTGGGTGGCCTTTTTATTCCTTCCCAAGTGGTGCAGTTCTGGCTCTCACACCTTTGCGACATAAACTGCCCTGCCTATCCCCCGACGGTTCACGTGGCGAGCCTTAATGCGTGACTCAGTCCCTCCAGAGCGAACAGCCCAGCCGCGATTTCTGTGATCTAGGCAGCATGCGATTTTCGTCACCCCCGCAATCGTAGGATTTGTTATAGAAGCTGGTGTGGGTTGGCTGTCACCCATGAGTCAGAGAGCCTCCGGTTCAAATCTCCCGTCTGCTGCGAAATCCCTAGGCTTGGATTTAGGCAAGGCACTGTACCTCAGCTTCAGCCGGTTTGGTGTAGTGGTTAGGAGCGCAGACTCTAATCTGGGAGAACCGGGTTTGATTCCCCCACTCCTCCACTTGCAGCTGCTGGTGTGACGTTGGGTCAGTCATGGCTCTCTCCGAGTAGTTCTCTCAGGAGCAGTCCTCGAAAGAGCTCTCTCAGCCCCACCGACCTCACAGGGTGTCTATTGTTGGGAGGGGAAGTGGAAGGGATTGTAAGCCGCTCTGAGACTCCTTTGGGTAGTGAAGGGCGGGGTATAAATCCAATCTCTTCTTCTCTTCTTCTTCTGTAATATGGATCGTTGTAAGGATTATTGACTGGATGTAGGTTCTCAACACCACCTTGGCAAATGTTAGGAGATTTTTGAGGTGGTGCCTGTGGAAGACAGAGTTTGGTGTGATGTCTCTTCTGGGTGATCCCCTAGTCCCTGTGGTCTTTAGTGAAGATAGTAGGGGAAATTCCTTGACAGTCACCATCTTCAGGGCATTTTTCTTCTCCTCAGTTCCTTGGGGGTGGGAAATTGGGGTTGGAGGCAGGCAATTCCTTTCCCTGGTGGTTAAATGGGAGGCCTATATGTGAAATGCTTTAAATTCCCCTAAGGGTCCAAAGCCTCTTAGAGCCTACTAGCCATATGTTATGATCTATTTGTTGATAAATTTATCACCTGCCGTTGAGCTCCTACGTAGAGTGAAAGCAGGTGGTTTACTGAGTCCTTACAGCATTGTACATCACAGGCTATCTTCAGCCTGGTGAACCACATGTTGTGCCAACCTCCTCTGGATTGCTAAATCCATAGTCTACTGCAGGTACATTATGGGAGGGCCTGGGTTACGCACTTTGTATGCTCCGTGTCACTGAGTTCCCAGTAGGGTTTCCAGATCTTGTTGATGCGCTGGCGGGTGTGTGTGTGTGCGGTGCGTGGGAGCCTTTCACAACTGGTACACAGACGAGTTAAGAACTTAAAGGAAACTAAACATTCCTAGAATAAACCTCACTGTTCCAAAGTGGGGAAAAGGCTTCTCAATTCCAAACCGGAAAAATACTTCATGTCCATAAAGCAGGTACATCCAGTCTGCCGCAGGTCTTAAGGACTGGATGTCTGTGTACCAGTTGTGTTGAGGGCTCTTTTTGTAGCAGGAACTCCTTTGCATATTAGGTGACACACCCCTAATGTAGCCAATCCTCCAAGAGCTTACAGTAGCCCCTGTAAGAAGAGCTCTGTAAGCTCTTGGAGGATTGGCTACATTAGGGGTGTGTCGTCTAATATGCAAAGGAGTTCCTGCTACAAAAAGAGCCCTGGAACTGGAATATTTTGGAGCTTGATTTGATGTTAAATTTCATATATGGCCTATATTATTCATCAATTTCCTTAAACCACCCGGAGGTTGGCAGCCCTTTGCGCAGACCATGCATTTATGCGCAGGGCTGAGCCAAAACGATCCATCCAGTTTCATTTCCACCGTAGTCGAAAATCCTATTCTGTGTCTTTGGCGGGCCTGCTGAAATGGTCGCTGTTTTTCATTCATGTCCAGGATCTGACGTACTGTTAGTTAGGAGCCTTGTAGAAAACCCCAAAGGTGGTTCCTTAAGGTTTTGGGAAGCTGAATTGTCCCTGAGCCTATTTCACAAGAGTGGGTTTGTTTGTTCTGCAAGACTGCATCCCTGTTTTTGTTTTTGTTTTAATTCTCCACTCAAAAACATAGAAGTCAAAACACGTGAAAACGCAGCTCCGACTTGATCTTGGATCAGGAACAGAGCCGTTCCAGCTGGAAACAAACAAAAAAAACCCCAGCACAATTGTGGGAACTGCTGCGGGCCCGATCTGACAACTTTGTTACTAATGCATCACTTGGATATTTGGAGTGTTATAGTATTAGGGAGCTATATTTGGGAATCGCTCGCTAAATGCCGCTTGCCTCGTTATTAACCCACCTATGAGCGACTTAAAACTCTCCCAAGCGCATGTAAAACAAATGTATGCATCTTGCGTTTTGACAGGTTCTAGAGGATATGAGACTTCCCTCGGAGAAAGCGAGCAAACCTCATTGACTCCGAATGAGTTATAGTAACAGTTATTAAAGGGCATTAAAAAGAATCAGATCGGGCTTTTGGGCTGGCATGATTTATCATTGGGGGGGAGGGAAGCCTGCGTCGACTGGCAGGATCGGGAATTAGCAAACGGAACGCCGGTGTTTCCGAAGGTGTTACGTAATGTCAGGCAGACTCACAGAAGCCACATAAGCAACCTTTGCAGAGGAAAAAAAAATGAGAAATGTGGACAGCTCATCCCAAGTTTCGATGCAATAACAATGTGTTTGTGTTTTCAATTGCTGAGGCGCAAATGTTGCTTTTGTAGATACCGAAGACTGAAGCATGAGCAGGATTTTATAACAAGGGCGATTCTCCTCTGTAGAAAGTGACTCTTTTAGGGCTGCTTTGGGAGATGTTATCCAGGCCCTTTCCACATTCTCCTTTTAATCCATGTTCGTCGCTGCGTCATCCAAGCCATTCTGCACTAAAATCAAATCCAGCCTTCTTTTTATTCTGGTCCCCCCCCCTCCTTCTGCACTAAAATTGAATTCAGTCTTCTGGCCCCACTGCTGGGCCTCCTGATGGCCCCTGGTATTTTTGGCCACTGTGTGACAGAGTGTTGGACTGGATGGGCCATTGGCCTGATCCAACATTGGCTTCTCTTATGTTCTTACGTTCTTACGTTCTTTTTATTCTGGGTTCTTTTTCCTGTTCTGCATTACGTTACCTCCCTTCAGTGGTCAGCCCGGTTTCAGCCCGCTGTTGCCCTGGGGATTTTGGATGCTGCTTTG
>NW_015163126.1:90067-98277 GCF_001447785.1 Gekko japonicus
CCCGAAGCTACTCTGAAAAGTTGGAGCCTCTCCCTCAACCCCCCTCCCCTCCAGCCCCCAGAATATACCCTATGTTTTTGCCATTGACTTCAATGGCCCATAGGTTATAATGGGGCTGAAATTGATATTCAGCTGGCCAAAAGACTCCTGTATGGGCTCCTACTGACGAAACTGACATGCAGGAGTCTTACTGCCCCCCCAAAATTGATCCTGTCCAATTCGGCGGAATCTGAATCGGCTGATTTTTTTTTTTTTTAGGGGATCGTAACCGGGTTGTTTTTTTTTTTTTTTTGCACACCCCTGGATGGGAGCACATCCGGCTTGTGCTGAAAGCGCTGCACTGGCTCCCAATAGCTTTCTGAATTCGCTTCAAAGTGCTGGTACTTATCTTTAAAGCTCTATATGGCCAGGGTCCGACATACCTGAGGGCCTTTCCCCATACATACCCCATAGAGCACTACGGTCAGGGGCCCAACATCGTTTAATGATCCCAGACCCCAGGGAGGTCAGGCTTGTGGCAACCAGGGCCAAGGCCTTTTCAGTGACGGCTCCTGGTGGAATGAGCTCCTGGAGGAGATCAGGGCCCTGCGGGACCTTTCACAGTTCCGCAGGGCCTGCAAGACGGAGCTCTTCCGCCAGGCTTTCAATTAGGAGCCGCCACTACCACCACCACCAACTATTCTGCGGCAACAACGGGGTAACGGGATGGCCCAGTATAAAGATCTCGCAACAGTACTGAGATGAGTTGACGCCGTTGACGCGGGCTTTTGGATATATTTATAGGTCACCATCTTGATTTGACTAAATTGATAACATCTTTGAGCACTTCATTATTGTTAACAATGGTTGGTTTTATGTGTGATTTTATTGTTTTATTGGCACATGCTGCCCTTATTTGCAAGCCACACCGAGCCCATCCGTGGGGAGGGTGGGATATAGGTGTAATGATAAATAAATAAAATTAAAAATTAAATCAAAGTGAAATGCATCCATTGTCTGGAATAAATCAATCCATATAATCCATCACAGGAAGATGTAGAAGCCGAAGAATAAATATACAAGATGAATATCCAAAAAGTCCAACACTTTTCCTAGGTAATTTCTCCGGTGTTTTCAGACTTCTGGTCCTTCCTCAGGAACACGGAACAACTTCTGAGAGTCTCGTTCCATCTCCTTTTAAGATAAAGCTTTTGTATTAGTTTTTATTTATTTATTTTTGCATTTATATCCTGCCCATCCCGTAAATGGGCTCAGGGCGGGTCACAACATCTCAATAAATACAATAAAATTTAAAACACACTAAAACATATAAAATCAATAGTCATGCTTGCCATAGGGAGAATCCGGCCCATTGATGTAACTAGGTATGGCCGGTTATCAGTAGGTAGGGCAGAAAAAGCCCTGGCCCTGGTCGAGGCTAGGCAGACGTCCTTTGGGCCAGGGATCACCAGGAGATGTTGACTCTCAGAGCATAATGCTAACATAAGAACATAAGAGACGCCAATGTTGGATCAGGCCAATGACCCATCCAGTCCAACACTCTGTCACACAGTGGCCAAAAATACCAGGTGCCATCAGGACGTCCAGCAGTGGGGCCAGGACACCAGAAGTTCTAATGTCCTAATGGAGAACGCTCTATTACTTCAACATTGGGCAAGGTCTCCTTAGCTCTAATCTGCACCCCAAAAGGCTGCTTCAGTGTATCAGGAACAGAACATGCCACTCTCTTAGAACTATACATGTTCAAGATTAAATGCCAGCACCCCCCACCCCCAAACCAATGTAGTGTTAAAGCAAGCTTGGAATCATCATTCCCTTGTGAACAGGCCCATATGTAGCTGTCTGAGACCAAATCAGTTTGTCAGTCCATCAAGGTCAGTACTGCCTACTCAGACTGGTGGCGGCTCTCCAGGGTCTCAGGCGGAGGTCTTTCCCATCACCTCCTGCCTGGTCCTTTGAACTGGAGATGTCGGGGATTGAACCTGGGACCTTCTGCATGCCAAACGTATGCTCTGTCATCGAGCCAGAGTCTCTTCCCTTGGTTCTCCAGGGTCTCAGGCAGAGGTCTTTCCCATCACCTCCTGCCTGGTCTTTTTAACTGGAGATGCCGGGGATTGAACCTGGGACCTTCTGCATCATTGAGCCACAGCTTCTTCCCATGGCTCTCCAGGGTCTCAGGCGGAGGTCTTTCCCATCACCTCCTGCCTGGTCCTTATAATTGGAGATGCTGGGGATTGAACCTGGGACCTTCTGCATGCCAAGCGGATGCTCTGTCATTGAGCCACAGCCTCTTCCCATGGCTTTCCAGGGTCTCAGGCGAAGGTCTTTCCCATCACATCCTGCCTGGTCCTTTTATATGGAGATGCCGGGGATTGAACCTGGGACCTTCTGCATGCCAAGCGGATGCTCTGTCATTGAGCCACAGCCTCTTCCATGGTTCTCTAGGGTCTCAGGCAGAGGTCTTTCCCATCACCCCCTATCTGATCTTTTTAACTGGAGATGCCAGGGATTGAACCTGGAACTTTCCAGAAAGGGCGAGTATATTATGTGGACATAATTGTGGTACTGATTTTGGAGCATTACTCTTGGGTTCCCCGTCTTTCTATATCTCACAATCACTGTACTGGGACAAACTGTTTCGCTCTCCCTGGTTGTTCAAGTAACAGGATTTGTGCCTTTTTGCGTGCATAACTATTCTGTGGGTCTACTTAATTGCGTGCAATGATATTCAGTACATAGAAGCGATGGTCTAACTAAAATTCTTGATGTCCCGGAGAGCAAATCACCTGTAATAGATGCAGTGGAGTCTATCCCCAATAATATGCAAAGAGAACAGGACAAGATCTTCTGCCTTTAATATTCACTTGCCGATAAACTGAATAGGATGTAAAAGGCAGATAACTGGAATGGCTGGGGGTGTATCTTTCTGCCAGTAGCGTGCTCACATTGTAGAAATGTCTCCGGGGGGGGGGATATAACAGATGAGCGGTGGCACCGAAAAAGACTAACAAATTTATTGCTCCATAAGCCCTTGTTGGCTTCAGCTACAGACAATTTGTTAGAACCAGATTCACGGCCGGTGGCACCTTAAAGATCAGAAAACTTCCCAGGGTACAAGCTTTTTTTTTTTTTGCATTTGTGTGTATGCCTGCCCATGCCTGGAAGTCATGGTGACTTCTGGCAACTCCTACTGGGGCATGGAGGATATTCAGAGAAGTTACTTGATAGGACAGTTCTCAGGAGAGCTCTCTCAGCCCCACCTACCTCACAGGGAGCCTGTTGTGAGGAGGGGAAGGGAAGGGGATTGTAAGCGACTCTGAGACTCCTTTGGGTAGTGAAGGGCGGGATATAAATCCAATCTCTTCTTCTTCCTCTTCCTCTTCTTCTTCTTAGCATGGCCCAAATCCAGACATGTTTGTTTTCTTGTTTATCAAGTGATCAGGGTTAGGATTACCAGTACTGCCTTGGCGGTATCTAGGGAGGGTGGAGTTTTCAAGGATGTGATGCCACTTCCAGGTGGCGCTCTAGGATTTTCCCATAATCTCTATGGTAAAGTCATTAGAAACATGCGGAAATTCCTAGATCATCACTATAAAAATTCCTAGATCATCATTATGGGCAGAAAGATATCAGCTGAATATTAGGATTCCCCCCCCCCCCAGTAAGAGTCGTGCAACAATGGAATCAGCTGCCCAGGGAGGTGGTGAGTTCCCCCTCATTGGCAGTCTTCGAGCAGCGTCTGGACAAACACTTCTCAGGGATGCTCTAGGCTGATCCTGCATTGAGCAGGGGTTGGACTAGATGGCTTGTTTGGCTCCTTCCAACTCTATGATTCTATGCAATGCACTGGGGATTGCTGCTCCGCATGTATGTTTAATTACAGTTTGTCTAGCTCCTTTTCTAAACAGCATCACCTGTATCTTCCCACAGAACAAAGGCTGATAAACCAGAAGAAATCCATCTGGGTTAAACTAACGTCACAGATAAACAGAGTTACCAAGCGCTCAGAATGACCCACCAACAAAAAGAAATGGACTCTCATTGAATCTTCCCCAGGAAATCAAACCTAGACAGCTAGGGCCGGCCAGAGCAGCCCAAAATAGTTCAAGGCTGCCAGTCACAATGGGGATTCTCTAGTTTGCAACCCACAATGCTGGCGCTGAGGTCAACTTTTACCTTCAGGGTTTCGGAGGACTCTTGGCAGCGGGTGTTGCATCTCTTCCTGAGAGACTGATTTCCACTGTTCCTGCTCCTCTAAGGGATCCCTACCAAAAGTGAGTTTAATAGCTTGGCTAGAACAGCATAGCTTTGTATGGATCTCCCGTAGCAGCGCAGCAAACCCAAGGAATCTCTTAAACTCTCTGGCAGCACCGAGCGCTGGCCCAAGCAATAATCACATCTGCCGTCTCTCTCGCTGGCCCTGTTCCTGATGTCGGGTATTATTCAAGCGAGGTATTTCCCCGACAACTGGAATAATGTGCCTTTCGAAGGGGCCATCCATAATTCTGAAGTCTGTTTAATGCTTTTGAGGAGACATTCCTCATGTTCTCCTTTAGTCGCTGAGCAGATAATTAAATCAATCGGGGAAGGCAACTCTTTCGGTTAAATTTAAACCGTGCCTCATCTTCAATTGCAAATTGCTGGGTGGAGGGAGGCCGTCTTCTGGCAAGCCACCGGTTTCACTGCTCTTTGGGGAGGACTGCTGTCTGGATCCAGGGCCTTTTAGACCCCACAAGCAATGCGCAAGGCCCCTCTTTGATACTGTCTCTTATGCTAGGGCTCCCCAACCTTTTTGAGCCTGTGGGGACATTTGGAATTTGGACCCAGCAGGATGGGCGCAACCACAAAATGGCTGCCACAAAGCGGCTAACAGAGGGGACGGAGACAGCCACAAAATGGCTGCCACAGCTTAACTCCAGTCAGTGTTCCCTCTAAGCTGAGTCAGTGTGAGCTAGCTCACAGTTTTTTAGCCTCCGGCTCACACATTTTTGTCTTAGCTCAGGAAGGAGGGCTCCAGAGCAAACTGATCTATGCAGTAACCAAATCACTCGCTCACAACTTTAATGACAGTAACTCACAAAGAAGAATTTTTGCTCACAAAACTCCACAGCTTAGAGGGAACACAGTCCCACAGTGAGGTTCCTTGCGCTGTGGTGGCAGCTGCTGCCAAAGCAATGTTTCAAAAAATCTGTACAGCCAATCAAATCTCCAGTGGCCAATGAGAAGCCTTGCTGGGGAAAACCCATACTTGGCCCCGCCCACTTTCTAAAAAACACTGGGCAGGGGCTAGCAAAGGTGTTGGCAGGTGCCACAGCACCCATGGGCATCAAGCGATGTCCAATGCTCCCTCTAAGCCATGGAGTCTTGTGAGCAAGAATTCTACTTTGTGAGCTGCTGGCATTAAAGGGGTGAGTGAACGATTTGGCTGCTGCGTCAATTAGTTTGCTCTGGAGCCGTCCATCCCGAGCAAAGGCAAAAATGTGTGAGCCAGAGGCTAAAAAACTGTGAGCTAGCTCGCACTAACTTAGCTTAGAGGGAACACTGCCCCCTGTCTTATGCTGTCTGATTGAGCTGTTTTCTGTATGTGGTGATCCGCCTTGAGTCTGAGTGAGAAATGTGGGCAATAAACAAAGTAAAATAAACTTTCTTTCCTTGCTGAGGCAGGCCTGGCCCATTCAAAGTGCTACATCTCCCTGAATTAACCTTATAAAAAAGCAAGAGTCCAGTCACACCTTAAAGACTAGCAAAATATGTGGCAAGGGAGGAGTTTTCATGAGTCACTGCTCACTTCTTCAGGTACCAGCAGTGACTCACAAATGTTCATACCCTGCCACATATTTTGTTAGTCTGCTGCTGGACTCTTGCTCTTTTCTACTGCTTCTTGTTGTTGTTCAGTCGCACAGTCGAGTCCGACTCTTCGCGACCCCATGGACTAGATCCCGCCAGGCCCTCCTGTCTTCCTCCATCCCGAGCAAAGGCAAAAATGTGTGAGCCAGAGGCTAAAGAACTGTGAGCTAGCTCACACTAACTTAGCTTAGAGGGAACACTGCCCCCTGTCTTATGCTGTCTGATTGAGCTGTTTTCTGTATGTGGTGATCCGCCTTGAGTCTGAGTGAGAAATGTGGGCAATAAACAAAGTAAAATAAACTTTCTTTCCTTGCTGAGGCAGGCCTGGCCCATTCAAAGTGCTACATCTCCCTGAATTAACCTTATAAAAAAGCAAGAGTCCAGTCACACCTTAAAGACTAGCAAAATATGTGGCAAGGGAGGAGTTTTCATGAGTCACTGCTCACTTCTTTTTTTTTTTTTTGGTAAAAAATTTTTTTTTTTTTTCAGGAATAAAACATATAAAACATTTCATTCTATCAATTGTCTACCCCATTCCCAGTTCCTCCCCTCCCTCCAATGGCTTCCCAACATGCTTCCACCCCTGCTCCAAATTACTTCATATCATCAACAATATCAGTTTTTCATCATTACAATCTAAAGATAACATCGTTTGACTTAATATTGATCTAAACATATTAAGTTTTGTTTCACATCCCTGTCACTGCTCACTTCTTCAGGTACCAGCAGTGACTCACAAATGTTCATACCCTGCCAAATATTTTCTTAGTCTGCTGCTGGACTCTTGCTCTTTTCTACTGCTTTTTGTTGTTGTTCAGTCGCACAGTCGAGTCCTACTCTTCGCAACCCCATGGACCAGGCCAGGCTTTCCGGTCTTCCGCCGTCCTCTGAAGCTGGCTCAATTTCATGTTCGTTGCATCTACGACACTGTCTAACCATCTCCTCCTTTGCCGTCCCCGTCTTCTTTGACCTTCAATCTTTCCCAGCATCAGGGTCTTCTCCAGTGAGTGCTCCCTTCTCATTGGGTGGCCAAAGTATTTGAGCTTCAGTTTCATTATCTGGCCTTCCAGGGAACAGTCAGGGTTGATTTCTTTGAGGATTGACTGATTTGTTCTTCTTGCAGTCCAAGGGACTCTCAAGAGTCTTCTCCAGCACCATAGTTCAAAAGAATCTATTCTTCGGCGCTCGGCCTTCCTTATAGTCCAACTCTCGCAGCCATACATGACTACTGAAAGACTATTGAAAGAGGTAGTCAATCTTTAAAGGTACAATTGTGGTCTTAGGGTACTGTCTCAGTGATGATCTGGTTCTTATAGATCCACATGGGTCAATGCAGGGGTAATTCATGAGGACAACCAGATGGATTTCACCTAGAGAACTGGTGTTGAGTAGTGATGGGCATGAACTGGGAAAATGTGGTATGGTTCATGGTATGCCAGCTTCATGAACCATGAAACATCACAAATAAACCAGTTTCATTTGTGAGGTTTGTGACATGGTAGAACACCCCTCAGCATGATAGAGACACCAAACTCACAAGGGATATCCGGCTAACCCTCCTCTACCTACATGCCAAGGTTGGTGAGGATTGAATTTATGGGGTTCGAGTTATGGCTCCCCCAAAGAAGGTGTCCCCAGGAAAGCATTTTCTGGGGAAATGACAAGCACAGGTTCATGAGGGTCAGGATTGTATAGAATGGATCCTGTGCAAATTAAAGATGCCAAACATGCAAGAGATCTCCAGATGACTCTCCTCTACTTGCCCTCCAAGTTTGATGAGGATTGGATTTATGGGGTCCAAGTTACAGCCCCCCAAAGAAGGTGCTCCTATGGAGGGAAAAACAGCAAAAAAGCAAGGACAACAGAAGCCATGCAGAACAGAATCGAAGTCCCAGAGAATCTCTGCAGTAGAAACTGAAGGTTGGAGGCATTTTTGCAAGCCCAGCAGAACCAGTGCAATGTGCCCAGCAGAACTAGTGCCACTGTGGCACTGTGAACCCAACAGGACTAAGGTCAAGTCAGGGAAGTGTTTTTTGGGGGGACATGTCAGACACAGGTTCAAAAGTATATAGAATGGACCCCCTGCAAGTTACACACACCAAATGCACAGGGAACCTCACCCTGCCACCTGCTCTTTTACAATCTCTTCAAGTTGGGGGTGGATTACATTTCTGGCGTCCCAGTTACAGACTCCCCCAAAAAGTCTCTCCAATGCTCTTTCCAGAAAAGACAGCTGCAGTTACAGGAGTCTATGGAACAGCTCAGAAATAAGACAGCAAACTCACAGGGAAAGTTCACCTGGGCAGACCCCCCCATCAGACAGTGGAACCAAGGCAAGCATCCCCCCTATGCTTGCAACCCCC
>NW_015163126.1:98774-105701 GCF_001447785.1 Gekko japonicus
TGCATCAGTGTTCCCTCTAAGCTGAGTTAGTGTGAGCTAGCTCACAGTTTTTTAGCCTCCGGCTCACACATTTTTGTCTTGGCTCAGGAAGGACGGCTCCAGAGCAAACTAATATATGCAGTAGCCAAATCGCCCGCTCACAACTTTATCGCCAGTAGCTCACAAAGTAGGATTTCTGCTCACAGGACTACACAGCTTGGAGGGAGCACTGGTTGGGGACCCCTGTGTGCTAGCATGAGGCAAGAGGGTCCTTTGAATGCATTGCAGGGGGCATCAAAATGGCTGCATTTCTCTCCTTGTCAACGATTCAGTCATACTTCTCTACCTGCCCGACAAATGCAGGATTTGTGGCGTGTCTGGATAGAAAGCAAACAGTCCTCCAAAGGTCAGGTGTGTGAATGTAGTTCAAGGTTAGACTTGTGAGAGGGGGAAAGGCATCCCCCGAAGGAGATTTCTCATTTACACCTGCGTAAATCCGGGATGCAGCCTCACACTCCGGTGAAATCAATTGAGTACAACGCAAAGCAGACTGGCATGCAAGTAAAATCTTGCCGTTTCTCCACGGCTGGCTTGAGTTTTTGGTAATAGCGTCAAAAATACAGGCTCCATCCTAATTATATCTCCTGGCTTGAGAGATCCGTACAGAATCCTCTTGTAAATATTGCTAAGACAGAGTGCAAATAGAAAAACTGAGACGCTGGATCCCCCCAATCCTGCTTGATGCTATTACGGAGGCGAGGATTAGCCAAATTAATAATTGCCAGTGGTGGGCTATGAGAAATACATTAATTAGAGGTTACCACAAATTACGGTTCGGGGGAGGGGTTGCCCACCCTTTCTCTACGTGAGTCACCATTCTGGTCTTTCGTTCAATGGGAGCAAGCCAGCCTGCTGCTTTTCTGCATCAGTTCTGATCAGCCCATTCAGCCGCCACTGTTGCGAGAGGCAGGACAACGGGCCCCCCTCACGAGGAGTCTTCCAGTTGTCTCTCTGCGTGAGTCGCTGCTCTGCTCATTCCTGTCTGAAAGTACATTCAGGATCGTGACTCATGCAGAAACATGAAGATAGGCTCAGTCAGGGGTCATTTCCTGCGGGAGCACACAGGAGCGGAGCTCCGGCAGTAAGGAGCCCAGGGGGCGGGCACATGCAACAAGCCCCACCCCCTGCTCCCAGCAGCCCTCAGTCAGAGCAAGAAGCAGCCAGGTAAGCTGCAGAGGCCCCCCCCGGCCCCCTGGCCCAAAACAGTCCAGTGGCACCTTTAAGACCAAGTTTTATTCAGGTACAAGTTCTCCCTCCTCTGTGAGGACAGACCTGCACGTCCCTCCCCCCCAATAGCTAGCAATCCAAAACAGTCCAGTGGCACCTTTAAGACCAAGTTTTATTGAGGTACAAGCTCTCCCTCTTCTGTGAGGACAGATCTGCACGTTCCTCCATCCCCCCCTCATAGCTAGCAATCCAAAACAGTCCAGTGGAGCCTGAGTGGTGGGTGTTGCCTTTTGACACACTTCCGGTGATGTCAGGGGGTGTGGCCATATGCAAATAAGTTATGCAAATAAGTTATGCTAATGAGCTCCTGCACCTCTTTTTCTATGAAATTACCCCTGGGCTCAGTTCAAATTGGGTACAACTGCTTTCCAGACTACAGATACGACAGGGATCAGTTCCCCTTGAGGAAACGGCTGCTTTGAAGGGTGGACTCTACGGCATTATACCCCACTGGCATTATACACAGAGGCAGACAATGGCAAACCACCTCTGTTTGTCTATGTCTTGACCTGGATGGCCCAGGCAAACCTGATCTCATCAGATCTCGGAAACTAAGCAGTATCTGCCATGGTTAATACTTGGATGGGAGACCACCAAGGAGCTCCAGGATTGCTCTACGGTGGCAGATTGTTATGTATTAGGACCGGTGTTCCCTCTAAGCTGAGTTAGTGCGAGCTAGCTTACAGTTCTTTAGCCTCCAGCTCACACATTTTTGCCTTAGCTCAGGAAGGAGGGCTCCAGAGCAAACTAATTCATGCAGTAGCCCAGTCGCTCACTCACAATTTTAATGCCAGTAGCTCACAAAGTAGAATTTTTGCTCACAAGACTCCACAGCTTAGAGGGAGCATTGATTAGGACTGGAACATTTCCAAAGCTATCTACCAGAGACTGGCTCTACAGCAATAGCCCACCAGGACTCTGGAAGTGACCAATGAGGAACTAATGTTATGTAAATAGCCAATCGTTGAGGGCTGGGTGTGTTCAGGGGGGTCGTTTTTTGCATGCTATTTAAACAGGGCTTTTACAGATAATGGCAAACCACCTCTGTTTGCTTCTTGCCTCGAAAACCCTACAAGGTCGCCGTAAGTCGGCTGCGACCTGATCACACTTTCCGTCGCGTTTGTGAACACACGAGTTGCCCTTTTTAAAGATTTCAGCTTCTTTTCCACAAGTCTCAAGCATAGAAAAGGAAAAGGAGGACGGCTCTCCCCTCGGTTTCCTGTGAGGAGAGGTGCACAAACATTAAAGCATGTTCCGGGTTGCAGAAGCTGGCCGCTCCTGTGGTTGCGTTTGAACTCTCGAGTTTGAATTGGGGTGTTGTCAGCGAGGCCTCTGTGTAGTCCTGGCTGCCGTGGGAGTGGGATGTCTTTGGAATGTTAAGTCTCATTTCTGCTGTGTCCTCTCGGCTTCTCTGATCTATGCTTGACCTTCAGTGCCTGGTGTAGTATTTCTCTTGGCAGGGCTTTTTTTGTAGAAAAAGCACAGCAGGAACTCATTAGCATAACAGGCCACACCCAACAACAGAAACACATTAGCATATTAGGCCACACCCCTGACAGCACAGCTCATTAGCACATTAGGCCACACCCCACGTTACCAGAAGTGTAGTCATCCAGCCACACCCACCTTTTGCTTCTTATTCTGTTTAACTTGTTTGTTGTCAAAACCCAGGGCCTTTTTTTGTAGGAGGGACTCTTAGGCCACACACCCCTAATGTAGCCAATCCTAATGAGTTTCTGCTGTTGGGTGTGGCCTATTATGCTAATGAGTTCCTGCTGGGCGTGGCCAACTCAGGAGCCAGCCGGAACCGTTCCTGTGCATGCCTGCCCAAAAATAGCCCTGCCTCATGGGAATTATTGCCTATTACTTTGGCGGGGTTTTTACCTGGTCAGGGGGCCTCTTTGAATGATGTGTAACTGTTTGCTTTGCGCGCTTTGAATTAGTTCTAACACAGATGGTCCGGATATCTGCATACTATCAAATGTCTCGGTAAACTTGACTTCTTTGAAAGAATGCTGACGGGAACTGATTGCTGCAGGATCTTACGATCTGTTACGTTTTAATAAATCACGTAGGGTCAATGGGTTGTAGGCAAAGTCTGGGGGTTTTTTGGCAGATCTTCTGTCGTTTGGCTGGGCATTTGCTTCTCAATCGCGGGTTGGCTGGAGATAAAAATGCCGGAGCGCCGCTTCCTTTCTACTCCGTTCCCTTGGAGAGTAGCTGTCGTTGAACGTCGCAGTGGAAAAGAGTAAGAGTCCAGTAGCACCTTAAAGGCGAACAGAATCTGTGACAAAATATAGGCTTTCGTGATTCACTGCTCACTTTGTTTGGCAGGAAAACAAAAAAATTCGGCAATGGGGAATGGGGGGGAGGGTGACCAGGCCCTCCTGGCATGAGAACTGGGGTGGCCTGAGTAGAGGAGCCTGGGTCGCTAACCTCCAGGTGGCGGCTGGAGATCTCCTGGGATTACAACTGATCTCCAGGTGACAGAGATCAGTTCCCCTGGAGAAAAGTGCCACGGTGGAAGGCGGACTCTGTGGCATTATGGCCCTACTCAAAGTCCCTCCCCTCCCCTCCCCTCCCCTCCCCAAACCCTGCCTTCCTCCGGCTCCACCCCTCAAAATCTCCAAGTATTTTCCAACCCGGAGCTGGCAACACTAACGCTACGGCATTACACCCCGCTGAGGCCCCTCCCTGACCCCTGGAAGTAGGGTTGCCAACCTCCAGGTAGTACCTGGGGAATCTCCTGCTATTATAATTGATCTCCAGATGGCCAAGATCAGTTTCCATGGAGAAAAGGGATACTTTGGAGCAGGGCTTTTTTTTGGTAGAAAAAGCCCAGCGGGAACTCATTAGCATAACAGGCCACACCCCTGACCGTACAGCTCATTAGCATATTAGCCCACACCCCCATGCCTTCCCTCGGACAGGCCAGGGAAGGCACAGGGAGGCATTTAGATGCCTCCCCGACCCTTCCAGTGCCCCCCCTGGCCCGCCCTAGAGTCGCCAGGGGTGTCGCTCTCCAGGCCTTCCCTCTGTAGCCAGGCACGCTGAGGTTTTGGCTGCAGTGGGCGTGGCCAACTCTGAAGCCAGCCGTAACTCCGTTCCTGTGCGTTCCTGCCCCAAAATAGCCCTGCTTTGGAGGGTTGACTCTGGGGGATTCCGCACTAGACCTTAAATCCTGTTTCAACCCTGTCCCCGAACTTACATTCTACACTACACTCAAGTTCACCCCTGTAATTATCTCGGGGTATTTTTTTGTTTCCACATTACATTGAAGTCACCCCGGTTTTGCCCCACACTTGTCCCGCAGCGGGGGACTCCTGGCTGTTGTCTGGAGCGCGTGTGTGCAAAGCGCGTGCGCACCGCACTCACGTCACCCGGAAGTGACGTGACGACGCCGGGCACGCTGGGGGCGGGGCACGACCATCCGAGGGAAAACCATAGAGGTCACCTACTCCAACCCCTTTGCTCAGTGCGGGAATTAGCCAGCTACAGCACCCCACTCTGCTTAAAGGAGCATACGCCTTTAAAAAATGTTTTTAAATGACTGAAAAAAGCATTTACAGGAGCAATTCTTGTGGGGCTGGGTCTCTGAGCTCTTCTTAATCGGGGCCGCATAGAGGTGGTAAGCTTCAACATCAGCAGGGGAGGCCGGTTGTTATTAGACGCCCACCGCCTCAGGCAAGGGCCCAGCAGAACTGCTCCGTTTTACGTGCCCTGCGGACCAGTAGTAAGTCCCGCAGGGCCCTGGTCTCAGAGGGGAGCATGTTATAAAGATTACTGAGAAGGTATGGTTACCACTTGGTAAACTTTAAAAGTGCTGTAGGGTCTAATCCTACATTGCCCCTTTAAGAAAGTTCCTACAATCAGGATTTCCTGTTTGGTTTAATATGAGTGGCCAAGAGGGAATGGCTAAATAGGGTCCTAGAAATTATAGTTATTCATACATTCATTATTGTGGGTTTTTTTAAAAAATGGTTTTACGTTGTGTAAATACAGTATTTCTGTGTGACTCCTCCTTCTCCTTTTTACTCGCTTCATCGATCTCTTCCATTTTAGGACTCCGGGCTGTTCGTGTTATACTGTCACCGTGTTATTTCGTGCCGGTTTTACCTGCCCTTTTCCATTCACAGGAAGGGGTATATCAGCCTCGTATGCTTGATCTTATTTATTACTCAGCTTCTGTCACCAATGTTGCGAATAGAAAAATACAAAGTGTTATTAAGTATTACTATACTTAATAGTAAATTATACTTGTTGTAGTGTTATAGTAGCATTATACCTTATTACAGTATACACATAGTCTCATTTATATTGGCATACTACAAGTGGGGGGAGCCGTGGTGGCTCAGAGGTTAAGACACTGAGCTGCAGGCCGGAAGGTCTGTAGCTTGGCAGTTCGAGACCCAAGTGCCGCGTGACAGAGTGAGCTCCCGTCTCTGGCCCCAGCTCCTGCCAACCGAGCAGTTCGAAAGCAAGAAATTGCAAGTCGATAAATAGGTACCACTTCGGTGGGAAGGTAACAGCATTCCGTGCACCTCGGCGTTTAGTCATGCTGGCCACATGGCCACGGAGAAGTCTTCGGACAGTGCTGGCTCTTCGGCTTGGAAACGGAGATGAGCACCGCCCCCTAGAGTTGGATTTGACTGGCTTTCGAGCAAGGGAACCTTTACCTTTACTTACTAGAAGTGGGGTCTTGTGAGATTAATGGGGGGACTCTTGTCTCCCCCCCCCCATGCCAAGCCCAGGACAGCCCCTGGGCTCTCCAGCTGCCATCACTGGGTCCAAGTGTGGAGCCCTGGGCTGTCCAGCAGCAGCAGAAGAAGAAAAGTTGGATTTATACTCTTCCCTTCACTCAGAGTCTCAGAGTGGCTTACAATCTCCTTCCCTTCCTCTCCCCACAACAGACACCCTGTGAGGCAGGTGGGTCTGAGAGAGCTCTTTCCAGAACTGTCCTTGAGAGAACAGCTCTGAGACAACTTGTGAGTGACCCAAGGTCATCTAGCTGGCTGCATGTGGAGGAGTAAGGAATCAAACCCGGTTCTTTCAGATCAGCGTCCACTGCTCTTACCCACTACGCCAAAGTGGGCTGCACTGCCACCAGGCCCAGCACGGAGTCCTGGGACATGGGGCTGCTGCCACCAGGTCCAGGGTCTCCGGCAGCTACTGCAGGGTCCAGCACAGCCCCTGGGCTCTCGCTGGTGTGCATGAGGTTTTTTGGCCATAGCCCCTCCCCTCGGGGACCGTGTTTAGGTGGAAAGGTGGCAAAGAAATGTTTTAAGTAAATAAATAACCTCTGTGGTCTTTGTACAACCCTGTAAGGTAGACCAATGTTAGATGATTCCCCTTTTGTCGATGGGGAGGAGGCTGAGGCTAAGAGAGCAGCTGGCTAAGATCACCCTCAAGAGTTAATCTCAGAGGCGGTGCAGCATTACTAGGATCTCGCCGACCCAGGTCCAAATCCTCTCTCCACCATGAAGGTTGCTTTTTGACCTTGGGCTGGTCACGCTTGGTCCAACCTACCTCCCAGGGTTGTTGTGAGGATAAAGCGGTGGTGGTGGTGGGGAAGAAGAAGAAGAGGAGGAGGAGGAGGAGACTGGATTTATACCACGCGCCCTTCACTACCCAGAGGAGTCTCAGAGCAGCTTACAAACTCCG
>NW_015163126.1:105753-111444 GCF_001447785.1 Gekko japonicus
GAGGAGGAGGAGGAGGAGGAGGAGGAGGTGGAGATTGGATTTATATCCCGCCCTTCACTCGGAGTCTCAGGGCAGCTCACGATCTCCTTTCCCTTCCCTTCCTCTCCCCTCCCCTCCCCGCAACTGACACCCTGTGAGGTAGGTGGGGCTGAGAGAACTCTTTCCAGAACTGCCCTTGAGAGAACAGCTCTGACAGAATTATGGCTTGCCCAAGGTCATCCAGGAGGTGCAGGTGGAGGAGTGGGGAATCAAACCTGGTTCTCCCAGACTAGAGTCCGTGCACTTAACCACTACACCAAACTGGCAGGGAGAACCCTGTGTACCATGCCTTGGCGTAGAGGAAAGGTAGGAGGAAAATGCATCTGGTAAATTTTGAACCCGGGACTTCACTTTTTTGGCCTTTTCCATCGGACCGGCCGTGGAATGGATTGCTTTTGTGCGGCTGATTATCAGGGTAGAAAAATCCAGCCGGTTGCCCTTGGTTTGCTGTGAATCGCACGGCTTAGAAGCTTTATCTCTGTTGCAGCTGTTCCGGTGGAAGGTCTCACTTGTTTATCAGGATCAGGAAGAGATATTTTTTCCCCAAAATGTTATCTTTAGCCCAGGTTCAGCGTTCGGCCAGCTGACTGTGACAGTTCCCTTGCAGAACGCTTCTCGGAAGGGATTTCCATCTCAGTGGGCCCAGCCCCTCCATTCAGGAAGACGGCGGGATGTGGGGCACCCCAGAGTCTCTCTGCCTCCTTTCTTCCCCCCCTTTCCCACCCCATGCTGTGCACCCAGATGGGAAACGAGTAGCAGGAACTCCTTTTCATATTAGGCGACACACCCCTAATGTAGCCAATCCTCCAAGAGCTGACAGAGCTCTTCTTCCAGGGACTACTGTAAGCTCTTGGAGGATTGGCTGCATTAAGAACATAAGAACATAAGAGACGCCAATGTTGGATCAGGCCAAAGGCCCATCCAGTCCAACACTCTGTGTCACACAGTGGCCAGAAATACCAGTGCCATCAGGAGGTCCAGCAGTGGGGCCAGGACATTAGAAGCCCTCCCACTGTTGACCCCCCCCCAAGCACCAAGAAGACAGAGCATCACTTGCCCCAGAGCCCCTAGCTATACCTTGTGGCTAATAGCCACTGATGGACCTCTGCTCCATATGCTTATCTAATTCCCTTTTGAAGCCGTCCATGCTTGTAGCACCCACCACTTCCTGTGGCAGTGAATTCCATGTGTTAATCACTCTTTGGGTGAAGAAGTACTTCCTTTTATCCGTTCTAACCCGACCGCTCTGCAGCAGTCCAACACTCTGTGTCACACAGTGGCCCAAAATACCAGCTTCCATCAGCAGGCGATCCCCAGGCCCCACCTGGAGGCTGGCAACCCTATAATGCAAGAAGACATATGGAATTCACTGCCAAAGGAGGTGGCGGCGGCTACAAGCATGGACGGCTTCAAGAGGAAATTGGATAAACATGTGGAGCAGAGGTCCATCAGTGGCTCTTAGCTACAAGGTATAGATAGGAAGGGAGCTGCGGTGGCTCAAGTGGTTGAGACGCTGAACTGCAGGCTGTGGAAGGTCAGTAGTTCAGCAGTTCAAGACCCGGGTGCCGCAAGACACGGTGAGCTCCTGTCTCTAGTTCCAGCTCCTGCCAACCTAGCAGTTCGAAAGCAAGAAATTGCAAGTAGATAAATAGGTACCACTTCGGTGGGAAGGTAACAGTGTTCCGTGTGCCTTGGTATTTAGTCATGCCGGCCACATGACCACGGAAACGTCTTCGGACAGCGCTGGCTCTTCGGCTTTGAAACGGAGATGAGCACTGCAACCCTAGAGTCGGATTTGACTGGCTTTCGAGCAAGGGAACCTTTACCTTTACCTATAGATAGGAACTCTCGGTCTGGGGCAAGTGATGCTCTGTATCCTTGGTGCTTGGGGGGGGCAGCAGTGGGAGGGCTTCTAGTGTCCTGGTCCCACTGCTGGACCTCCTGATGTCACCGGGTATTTTTGGCCACTGTGTGACAGAGTGTTGGACTGGATGGGCCGTTAGCCTGATCCAACGCTGGCTTCTCTTATGTGCTTAAACATTTGAACAAGTGCAGGCAGTGTCTGATGGACCTGTGGCTGCCGGCAATGTTCCCTCTGAGCTCCACAGTGTTGTGAGCAAAAATTCTGCCTCATGGGCGAAAACAGCTAGTCGCATTAAAGTTGTGAGCGAGTCTGCATTTGACGATCACCGAGTTTTTCAGATTATTTCCATAACCTCGTAGCAATCTCAGAACGAATTCTTTTAAACTATATTTAGACTAGATTTTAAGAATAAGTCAAACTTTATAGGAGAAAACAGAATCGAGTCAAATTTCACTACAGAAAATGGTGTCCTCTGTGGGGCTAGACCAGGCCCCCTAGCACAGCTTAGAGGGAACTCTGGCTATAGGGTTGCCAAGTTGAAATTTCTCTGTAGCGGGGGACCATAGAGTTTTCCCTCGGATGACCTTGCCCCCCCCCAGCGTGCCCGTCGTGGTCGTGTCACTTCCGGGTGACGCGCACGTCGGGGTGGGGTTCCCCCTGGGGCCCGATCCACCGGCGGCGGGGAATGGGCCTCTGGGGCAGCAGTATCTCCGCCCCCCCCCGGGGGACTTGGGAAGCCTATCTGACTAACAGGAAAGAATTTTCCTCCAGGCAAAATCGGCCAGGGATCCTGGAGGTTTTTTGCCTCCCTCTGGGCATAGAGCAGGGGTCACTGGAGGGGGGGGGAGGAGGTAGTTGTGAATTCCCTGCGTTATGCAGGGGGTGAGACTAGATGACCCTCGAGGTCCCTTGCAGCTCTATGTTTCTATGAAGAAGCCGCCTGGGAAATATGATGCCCGCCTTTGGAACAAAGGCCGACCATGCCGCAGCTGCCAGGGCGGAATCTCTTCTCTGGCAGGGGATTGCTTTCCGTTTCCTGCCAGTGTGTGTGGGGAGGGGAAGGAGAATCCTGTAGCCAGGGAGACGCTTGGCCAAGTTTCTCAGAGCCCTTCTGGAATCCTTCCGAACTCTCCGCCGACGTTCCGCCCGAGGCCGGAGCGGAATCCCCCCAATCTGCCTTCTGTTCGTCTTCCCGTCTGTCCGCCGTCCAAACGAACGGGGGAGTTCCCCCTTCTATCAAAACCCAAGGCAGAACCGGAGATTACCGGTGGGCCTGTCAAGAACCAAACCGGGAACTCAGTCCTGGAATCGCCGGTGTTTTTTCTCGGCGACTATCAGGCCGATGACACAACGCTCTGCTGTTTAATCACAGAGGGCAACCGACAAGACCGAAAAGAAAGAGAGCAGCAGGCGAAATGTTAGGAGCGATCAGTTCCGATCAGCGTCCGATATCCACATGCCTCCTTGGCTTAGAAATCACGGCCAGGATTGCATAAGGTTTTGCTTAACACTGCTGTTCTTTGTTCTTTGCAGCTACGCCGGCCAACGTAGGAGGTGGTCCTGGGCAGGGGGTACTGGTGGCCATGTTTTGCTGTCAAGGCATTGGAGGAATGGGGAGGAAGCAGCCGATAGGGTTGCCAACCTCCAGGTAGGCCTGGAGATCCCCCCAGAGTCATAGAATCATGGGCCCCGTGCACACGGAGAAGTTGCCACACTAAACACAAGAATGACAGGCGGATTTTCGGTGCGCGATCACACCGCGGAATCTGGGAAGCGTAGGGTACCCGTGGCTTCCCGCCGAAGATGCGGAGTAAAAAACTACTGCAGAAAGCGCACTAGTTTCCGGAAACCATGGGGCAGGGGCGGGCGTCTGATCGCGTTTCTGCTTGAATCCTGTGGCATCTGGAGCTCGTCCATCTCCTGTCACAAACCGGGTGTGTTTTTTTTATTTAAGTCTCCACAGGATGCGCACAAACGCCCAACAGCGCATGCACAAACATTGGTGAGGGGGGGGAATCCCGTTTGCCACAGAAGCGACACCTAGCGATTGCCAGTGTGATTGCGCCGCACCGCTTCTTTGCCGCACTTCAGGATAGCCATGTGATCAGCACCTAATGGCCTAACCACGGGAACTCGACGGGACATGTCATCAGGCTGCCACACTTTACTTTGCTCCAGGGCAAACAGCCACGCTTCCCCCCCCGCGTTTTCTGGCCCATGTGACCGGGGCCATAGAATGTTAGAGTTGGAAGGGACCTTGCAGGTCATCTAGTCCAACCCCCTGCACTCTGCAGGAGCGTAGCCGAAAGAGAGCCCTACAACATACCCAAAAGATGGTTGTCCAGCCTCCACTTGAAAATGTCCAGCGAAGGAGCATCCACCACCTCCAGAGGCAGTCTGTCCCACTGCTCAACGACTCTTACAGTTAGGAAGTTCCTCCTGATATTTAGCCGGTAACGACTCCCTTGTAATTTCCACCCATTCGATCTCGTCTTGCAAGCCGGAGCGAGAGAGAATAGATCTGCTCCATCTTCTACATGACAGCCCTTCAGATATTTGAGGACTGCAATCATGTCCCCTCTAAGCCTTCTCTTTCCCAGGCTAAACATACCCAACTCTTTCAGCCTTTCCTCATAAGACTTGGATTCATCTTAAGACTTGGACTTCGGAGGTGGTACCACTTTCCTCTCTTCTCACAAAGGAACTGTTTCCGAACCAAAGCCCATTCTGATCTTCCAGATAACAATGATCGTATAGCATTCTGTGTAGTATAGCCAGGAGCAGTGTTCCCTCTAAGCTGAGTTAGTGTGAGCCAGCTCACAGTTTTTTAGCCTCCAGCTCACACATTTTTGTCTTCGCTCAGGAAGGAGGGCTCCAGCGAAAACTAACTTATGCAGCAGCTAAATCGCTCACTCACCACATTCATGCCAGTTGCTCACAAAGTAGAATTTTTGCTCACAAGGCTCCACAGCTTAGAGGGAGCATTGAATTCAGTTTCCCTGCGGGAAATGGCTGCTTTGGAGGGCGGACTCTATGGCGTGATACCCTGTTGAGGTTCCTCCTCTTTCCAAACCCTGCTTTCCCCAGCCTCTACCCTTAAATCTCCAGGGACTTCCCAACCTGAAGGTGGCAACCGTTTGCCTCTTGCTCTGTGGCCAAGATCAACTTCCCCGAAGCTGGTGGTTTAGGAATCTCACTTGTGGAAAAACACTAACATGAACAGGAGGTGTTTTTGGCACAGCATGCAGGGAAGTGATGTGGTTCACTGCCGCGAGGCAGGGTGTGAGTGCCGAGATCTGACGGCTTTCTAGAAGGATTGGATAAATGCAGAGATGGGTTGACCTCGCGGGCTCAGTTCACTCTGAACTCGGAAGCCTGCCTGGCTTGTCTGTGTTCTTTGAGTCTTAGAGCATAGCTTGCGGGCGGCAGGGTGGAAGTCTACATAGATGCGTAAAGACCTTTGTTCAGCTTGAATGAATAGTGCGGACCAATATTAAAACACTGCATTCATTTTATCCTTGCATTCATTTTATTGTACTCCCACCACTAGGGGATATGACCTGCTTTGGCTTCTGTTGACTCTTTACCTGGTGCATGATCTATAACAAGCTCAGCGCAGACTCTAATCTGGGAGAACCGGGTTTGATTCCCCACTCCTCCACGCGCACCTGCTGGATGGCCTTGGGCAAGCCATAGCTCTGGCACAGCTGTCCTTGAAAAAGAGCAGTTTCTGTCAGAGCTCTCTCAGCCCCACCTACCTCACAGGGTGTCTGTTGTGGGGAGGGGAA
>NW_015163126.1:111748-124495 GCF_001447785.1 Gekko japonicus
AATCTCCTCCTCCTCTTCTTCTTCTTCTTCTTCTTCTTCTTCTTCTTCTTCTTCTTCTTCTTCTTCTTCTTCTTCTTCTTCTTCTTCTTCTTCGCATTTCTCGGTCTGCTTTTCAATATTCATTATTTATTTATTTCATTTGTACCCTCCCCCCCCAATGGATAGCCAGAGCGACTTAACATCGTTTTGTGGCTGTGGCTCAGTGGCAGAGCCTCTGCTCGGCATGCAGAAGGTCCCGGGTTCAATCCCGGACAGCTCCAGGTAGAAAGGACCAGGGAGGAGGTGATGGGAAAGACCTCTGCGCGAGACCCCGGAGAGCTGTTGCCAGTCTGAGTTGACATTAGTGAACTTGATGGACCGGAGGTCTGATGCAGTATAAGGCAGCTTCATGTGTTCACGTGTCCTCTCCTCCCTTTTATCCTCACAACAACCCTGCGAGGTCTGTGAGGCTGAGAGTATGTGCCTGACCCAAGGTCACCCAGTGAGCTGCTGTAACAGAACGGGGATTCGAACCTGGGTCTCCCAGACCCTAATCTGACACTCTGACCAGTGCACCGTACTGGCCATCCTGAAGCCAGGCATCTTGCAGACTCAACTGTCTCGCCCAACCCCTGCTGTCAGCTGTGAAGCCAACCTCTGATCAGATCCCTTCAGTAGCCATTCTCGATCTTTATATCAAGCAGCCCTGACCTGGATAGCCCAGGCTAGCCCGATCTTGTCAGATCTCGGAAGCTAAGCAGGGTCGGCCCTGGCTAGTGTTTGGGTGGGAGACCTCCAAGGAATGCCAGGGCTGCGAGGCAGAGGCAGGCAATGGCACACCTGTCAAGCCATGCTTCACTTCGCTTCACGTGGTTTGTCATAGACGCCGGGGAGGGGGAATTTGTTAGGTGGGGGGGAGTGAATATGGTGGGGGGGGCATCTTTTTCCTGAAGATGCATCTCTTCTCAGTTCATCAGGCGATGTCCTTGAAGCTTCCAGTGCCAGCTTGGGTAGTAGATAATGGGATCGTATATTCCCATGAGGAGGAGGGTAGAGACGTGGGAGCCAGGCTGTGTGACATGATGTATGTGGGGGCATTAGGAGGGGTTACAGTTTGAACGTTCTATATCTATGCCTGTACCCAGGGGTCGTTTCGTAGAAAAAGAGCTAGGGGAACTCATTAGCATAACTCATTAGCATATGCCACACCCCCTGACATCAGGGGCCCGGCGGTGGACCTGCAAGGCCGGCGGGAGTGCGAGGAAGCCCCGCCTCCCTCTTCTCCTGCCTCCTCCTGGCTGAATGAGGGCCGGAAGCGGGGCGGCTGGAAGCAGGGGGCGGGGCTTCGTCATGTGCCCTGCCCCCCTCACCTCACCCAGGGGAACTGCGATCCCCCGCGATCCCCCCAAAATGACCTCTGCCTGTACCTGCCCAAAAGCTTCAGAACTGACACAGAACTGACACTGTTCATGCCTGGAACTTGTTTAACTCAATAAAGATTTTCACTGCCAAAGACAGTATGCTTGAGCGTAACTTGGCCAGGGAGTCTGACAAACTACCTCCAAACATCTCTGACCTTAAAAACGAGTCTAGCTTGCCACCTAGTGGTGCATAATGCTAAAAGAGCTAGAACTTCCGGCTGCCAGACAGCCTTAGGATCTCCTGGCTATTCGACACCCAATGTATTATTTGTGTGTTTTACTCTTTCTGTAAGCCGCCCTGGCTGGGAGGGCAGGGTATAAATCTGATAATAAAATAATTAAGAATATTAAAATAATAATTATTAATTATTATTATTTATAACAAGCAGTTTTGTTGTATCAGCTATGTATTATACAGGACTGGGTTGTTGCACCTTCAGCTTTTTCTGTTCCAGTTGCTAACTTCTGATCTGCTTGTTGCAGTAACCCCTCCCCCCTTTTTATAAATGAAATTGCAGCTGTTATACTGTTACTACCATTAGGCATTCCTTAATGATGTAATAGTGCTAATCCTCTCAAATTGGGAGAAAAATCACAGCTGTACTTTCACCGACATCACATGAACACACTTGAACACACGGAGCTGCTTTAGACTGAATCAGACTCTTAGTCCATCAAGGCCAGTATTGTCTACTCAGACAGGCAGCATCTCTCCGGGGTCTCAGGCTGAGGTCTTTCTCATCATCTACTCCCTAGTGCTTTTAACTGGAGATGCCGGGGACTGAATCTGGGACCTTCTGCATGCCAAGTAGATGATCTGCCGCTGAGCCACAGCCCCTGTCCATCATTAAATAGAGGGGGAACCGATTAATGATCCTAAGGAGCAGCCACCAGAGGCACACAGGGTAAATAGTGAGTCTCTGTCACCTCAATAAACTCTCAGTTCAAACAAAATGTTTTCCTTTTAACTATGTGACTTTTGGTAGGCCAGCCAGAGGGGTCCAGCACTTAGCTGAGCTTCTCTCTCTGTTTGTTTATGTCAGAGAAGAGGGGTTTTTTGTTTGTGTGTTATGCCACAACACCAGGAATATTGGATGATGATAAAAAATAGTGTAATGGTATAATATGGCCGATTTCTATTAAAAATTATAATGGTCATGGGAAAACGTTTGGTTGACAGGCAGTGCTTCGGTTTCCAATACGTGCAAGGCAACAGAGCAGTTCCGTGGTCTCACAGCCAGTGGTGAGCCAAACTGGTAGGTTCCTGAGCATCTGTGCTTTTTGAGCTGTGAGTTCTGCTGGATGCTGAAACGACTAGTTGTTACATTTCCCATTGAAGCTGTTCTTTCCGTCTTCAACTCAGAAGGCCAAAAGTGCACCTTGGTCCCAGATCTACCCAGCACCATGTAATCTAACCAAGTCTTCAACCCATCCTATGCTGGATGCAGCCCAGTGGTCAAGAGCGCAGACTCTAATCTGGGAGAACCAGATTTGATTCCCCACTCCTCCACATGCAACTTTTTCTACAAAAAGAGCCCTGCAGTGATTTCTATTAAAAATTATAATGTTCATGGCAAAACATTTGGTTGACAGCCAGTGCTTCGGTTTCCAATACGTGCAAGGTAACAAATCAGTTCCGTGGTCTCACAACCATGGGTGAGCCAACCTGGTAGGTTCCTGAGCACCTGTGCTTTTTGATCTGTGAGTTCTGCTGGATGCTGAAAAGACTAGTTGTTACATTTCCCATTGAAGCTGTTCTTTCCTTCTTCAACTCAGAAGGCCAAAAGTGCACCTTGGTCCCAGATCTACCCAGCACCATGTAATCTAACCAAGTCTTCAACCCATCCTATGCTGGATGCAGCCCAGTGGTCAAGAGCGCAGACTCTAATCTGGGAGAACCAGATTTGATTCCCCACTCCTCCACATGCAACTGTTGGTGTGACCTTGGGTCAGTCACAAGTTCTCTCAGAGCTGTTCTCTCAAGGGCAGTTTCTGTCAAGAGCTCTCTCAGCTCCACCTCCCTCACGGGGTGTCCGTTGTGGGGAGGGGAAGGGAAAGGAGATTGTAAGCCACTCTGAGACTCCTTCAGGGAGTGAAGGGCAGGGTATAAATCCAGTCTCTTCTCTTCTCCTCCTTCTTTTCCTCCTTCTTTTCCTCCTCCTCCTCCTCCTCCTCCTCCTCCTCCTCTTCTTCTTCTTTTTCTTCTTCTTCTTCTTCTTCTTCTTCTTCTTCTTCTTCTTCTTCTTCTTCTTCTTCTTCTTCTTCTTCTTCTTCTTCTTCTTCTTCTTCTTCTCTTCAAGCAGTACCATCGAAAAGAGGGGTGGTTTGCTATTGCCTGCCTCTGCCTCCCAACCCTGGTATTCCTTGGAGGTCTCCTGTCCAAATGCTTTTCAGGTTTGGCCCTGCTTAGCTTCTGAGAACTGACAAGATCATGCTAACCGTGGGCTATCCAGGACAGGGCTGTCTTTAGACTTTTAGACCACCCTAGCTGCCTTCTATGTTTGTTTATTGCCTCCCAAACATATTGACCCCTTGTGTTCTAAACATCAGTTTCACACATTATCCAGCCACAAAGCTGGGTTTGCCCTCAAGTATATACTCAGGAGAGGAAGTGCAGTGACTCCAGCTCCTGTGACGAATATGCCGGTACGACACCCATTTGCATATATGCATCTCTTGCCTTGACATGTGCACATGTAAAATAATTGTCCATGTACATTTTGCTGACTCAGTGTCTGAGTCGACTGTTGGTTTTGCCCAGTCTAAATCAAGACCCGTCCCGTAATGGGATGGATATAGGGTTGTATCTGAAGCGTCCCAAGCCCTGTGCAGTTGTGCTGATGTGATTTTTTTTCTCTTAAGGGCAGCGTTAACAAATTACGTGCAGGCAACTACTCTTCTGAAAAAGTAATGCGGCCGATCGATCTTCCTTTTATGCGCCGGGCTCCCAAACAGCCCTGCTAAATGTGGAAACCGATCATGGCCGATCAATGCCGATTGATTTCAGTTTGGCGTGTCCAGTGGGAAAGCAGGAGGAGAGCTTTTTGGGACGTCTCCCAAGGGTCAGCGGCTTTAGAAAAACTCCGGCGAGCAAATGGATTTCCCTGACAGCGATGTGGGGGGCGTGTGGTCAATTGAGCATTTTGTACCACAGTTTTAGAAACTTAAACATTAGGGGTAAAGTTCAAGTGTTCTGTCAGATGATGAACGAATAAGGACATTCCCAGAGATTTCACTGTAATCCCCCCCCAAGGGCAGCCATTATGGTCTGCAGAAGAATAGCTTGACTGGCGCCCAGGAGCTCTTTTGAGACAAACGGGAGGTTCTGGGTGTGAGCTTTTGAGAGTCAAAGGTCCCTTCTTCAGACATGAGTAGGAATGGAGATCTGGAATGGACATTGCAGTCCTGAAGCAAAGGTGCTTCAAAGGGAAAGTTCAATGTGAGATGGCTGAACTCGCATTCATTCACATGTTCAGAACAACGGACCCCTCGCCCAGGGCTGAATGCAATTCTTATCCCAAGACCAGTATAGCCAGGAGACCCTAAGATTGTCTGGCAGTTCCAGGTCTTTTTTGTGTGATGCACCACTGGTGGCCAACTAGACTTTTTTCTGGGCTAAGAGAACTTGGAGAAAACTGTGACTGGCCCAAGGTCACTCAGCTGGCTTCATGCGCAGGAGCCAGGAATCGAACCCAATTCTCCAGATTAAAATCTGCTGCTCTTTAACCACCACACCAAACTGGCTCTCCATTTCACACAGTAAATCCCAGCTGCAAAGTGCATTGAAAGTGGATCGAAAGCACATCGTTCAGTATGTGTGAAAGCGGCTTGTGAATCTTGAGATCTTTAGCATTCTCAGCCACCAAGGTGGCCATTTCAACTCGCAACTGCCCCCCCCCAGCGGTGGGCGCTCTGAGAAGCAACGGGGAGGTTGCAGTTCCACGACAAAGGAGAGCTTTGTCGGGGATGGCTTCTTCGTCAGCATTTAACGGTTGGCATGAGTATGCTGGAGGGGTTTTGTCTCTGTGCGCGCATGCGTGTGTGTGTTGTGGTTTCATTTCTGGCCCTGAAAATCCCCTGGCCGAGGCTAAGCCAATCAGCTAAGCCGCCGCAGGAGAAATATGAAGGGTAAAGGGAGGAACGTGAATATAAACGAGTGGAATGGAGGTAGAAAAACAAGGTCAGAGTGGCTTGCCGGTTTCTCCGAAAGAACGTGGTAGACCACCTGGCAGCCCCATCACCACCACCTCTAGGGAAACGGCACACGGGACTAACCCCAGAAGCCCCATCTGCATATTTGTTGAATTCTGAGCAATTGGCACACGACAAAAATCATTCCCAACTGGATCTTCCCTGTGTGGACAAGACGACCCAGGAGGTCAAGGATTGCTTGAGTGATGTGACGGCGCGTTATCCAGCCGTGCACGAACCCAGTCCAGCATTCCGAGCAGAACCCCTTTTTCGGTGGCCGATCCTCACAAAGAGCCTCTTGCTCAGGGTAAAAGAGGAGAGCGCAAAAGTGGGCTTGAAGCTCAACATAAAAAAAACCTAAGATCATGGCATCCGGCCCCATCACTCCTTGGCAAACAGAAGGGGAAGTCTTCGAAGTAGTGACAGACTTCACGTTCCTGGGATCCCAGATCACTGCAGACTGTGACAGCAGCCATGAAATTAAAAGACGCCTGCTCCTTGGGAGGAAAGCGATGGCGAACCTAAACAGCATGATAAAAAGTAGAGACATCACCCTGCCAACAAAAGTCCGCATGGTCAAAGCAATGGTATTCCCAGTAGTCATGTATGGCTGCGAGAGTTGGACTATAAGGAAGGCCGAGCACCGAAGAATAGATTCTTTTGAACTATGGTGCTGGAGAAGACTCTTGAGAGTCCCTTGGACTGCAAGAAGAACAAATCAGTCAATCCTCAAAGAAATCAACCCTGACTGTTCCCTGGAAGGCCAGATAATGAAACTGAAGCTAAAATACTTTGGCCACCAAATGAGAAGGGAGCACTCACTGGAAAAGACCCTGATGCTGGGAAAGATTGAAGGTCAAAGAAGACGGGGACGGCAAAGGATGAGATGGTTAGACAGTGTCATCGCGAAGAGTCGGACTCGACTGAACAACAACAACAGTTCTCACAATCTCCCGCAGGGTGATTTGTAGTACTTTGGAAAGTCGCACGGCAGGCCAAGAGCTTGGCACGTAGGTGGTCTGGAGCCCGGGCCTTCCTCCCTTTGTGGTTTCCAGTGGGCTGCGAAAAAAGGAGAGAGGCTGCCAAAGGGAGGCGGAAGGCTGGCTTGGGGTGCCACTCGCTCTTTAAGTGGGAGGCCGATGTAGACAGTTCCGAGTCGAGCTGCTTATAGATACTGGCTGTGATCCTGAGTTGTCTCCCCTGAGCGTCGATCGTGGCAGTCCCGTAGCGAGAGCTGTGTCGGGAGTCCTCATGCCCACTGCCTCTGTGCCACCTGCGCCAGCATAGGGCGTGGTCTCCTATTCCAGGTGAACCTCTCCCCCCCTTGGTAGACCACTTCTGTGCTGGAGCACAGTTGCTCTGCTGAGAGAGCCAGTTTGGTGCAGTGGTTCAGTGTGCGGACTCTAATCTGGGAGAACCGGGTTTGATTCCCCACTCCTCCACTTGCACCTGCTGCACATGTCCATTAGCATAGGCAGCACAAGCCCTGCTCCTGGCAGCTTCCAGGTGCAAGCATGAGATGCAAAGCGAGCAAATCCAAGACACAGCATTTCCCACATTCCACATACACAAATGCAAAGACATCTTACAGACAATACGGCAGCAGCATAGCATAAATAATACATTTAAAAGCACACATGGTAACAACAGCTTCAAAAGGGAATTAGATAGGCATATGGAGCAGAGGTCCATCAGTGGCTATTAGCCACAAGATAGGGGCTCTCGGTCAAGGGATGCTCTGTCTTCTTGGTTCTTGGGGGGGGGTCAACAGTGGGAGGGCTTCTAATGTCCTGGCCCCACTGGTGGACCTCCTGATGGCACCTGGTATTTCTGGCCACTGTGTGACACAGAGTGTTGGACTGGATGGGCCTTTGGCCTGATCCATCATTGGCGTCTCTTATGTTCTCTTATGTTCCTGCAGGGAATTTAAAAAAGGCTGAAGATTCCAAAATAGTTGTTATAGCAAGTTAAATTGGGCATCCATCTGTTTTTCTGTCTGTCTGTCAGTCTTTCTCTCTCGCTTTCATTCTCATCTGCCCTGCGAACCATTTTGTGGAAATGCAGTCTAGAAACACTGTAAAGAGATCAGCTCACTACATAAAGTGCAATTTTGCTCCTCCCCTGACCGTTTTGTTTTCAGTAGAGCGGCACACAACATGGCAATTACTTTTTGACAAGTCCGGCATCACCTTCCTGTACTCCGGGATCCCTGTTGGTGCCAATCAACAGGAGACATGGCTCACTTCTCTGGTTCCTTTCCCATAACTGTGAGCATCTTCTTTTGGCCCATTCTGTCAGTATTTTCTCTCCCCCCCTCCCATGTTAAACTGACAAGTCAGGGACTGCATTGTCAGTTTCACCAGCATGGGTATCGGAGAGCCAGCATGGTGTAGTTGGTTAAGAGCAGCGGACTCTAATCTGGAGAACCAGGTTTGATTCCCCCCTCCTCCTCCACATGAGGCCTGCTGGGGGACCTCGGGCCGGTCACGTTTCTCTCGGAACTCTCTCTCTCAGCCCCACCTGCTTCACAGGGTGCCTGTTGTGGGGAAAGGAAGGGGAGATGGTAAGCCGCTTTGAGATTCCTTAGAGTGGAGAAAAGCCAACTCTTCTAAATGTCCCTCCCGAAGGGGACAAACGCTAGGGCTCGTAGTGGTGGTGGAAAGTGCCCTCAAATCACAGATGTCTTATGGTGCCAGTGTTCCCTCTAAGCTGAGTTAGGGTGAGCTAGCTCACAGTTTTTTAGCCTCCAGCTCACACACCTTTGCCTTAGCTCAGAAAGGATAGCTCCAGAGCAAACTGATTTGTGCAGTAGCCAAATCTCTGGCTCACAACTTTAATGCCAGTAGCTCTCAAAGTAGAATTTGTGCTCACAAGACTCCACAGCTTAGAGGGAACATTGATGGTGATCCTGTAGGGTTTTCAAGGCAAGAGATGTTCAGGGGTGGTTGGCCATTGCCCACCTCCGCATTGAGACACCCTTGACTTCCTTCATGGTCTCCCATCCAAATATTAACCAGGGCCGACCCTGCTTAGCTACCCAGATCGGACCAGATAGAATCGTAGAACCATAGAGTTGGGAGGGGCCATACAGACCATCTAGTCCAACCCCCTGCCCAATGCAGGACCAGCCTAAAGCATCTCTGACAAATATTCGCCCAGCCTCTTCTTGAAAGCTGTCAGTGAAGGGGATCTAACCCCCTCCCTAGGCAGCTGATTCCACCTCTGAACCAGTCTGACCGTGAAGAAGTGTTTCCTAATATCCAGCCGATACCTTTCGGCATGTAATTTAAACCTATTGCTTCGGGGCCTATTTCCTGCTGCCAACTGGAACAGCTCCTTGCCCTCCTCCCAATGACAGCTTTTCAAATATTTAAAGAGAGCAATCATGCCCCCCCCCAATCTCCTCTTCTCCAAACTAAGCATTCCCAGGGCCCTCAGCCTTTCCTCCTAGCTTGGGCCAACCGGCTCTGAGGCTCCTCCTACCCTGATTAAACAAAGAGTGCAAACTCTGAAATTAACAAGGTGTCCCTCCAACATTCTCAGTTTCACCGGAGACTGTATGTGTGGCTTAGAAATAAGCAGCGAGACGAACAGCTGGCATTCCTTTTCACCGGTTTGTTCCATGGAGACCGTTTACCCTTTCTCTAACAACCCTGGCATACAATTTTGATAAGATGCTGTGGTTGCGGTGCTATTGCACACTTCTCTGGGAGCGCCTCTGAGTAGACTTGTATATAACATAAGAGAGAACATAAGAGACGCCAATGTTGGATCAGGCCAAAGGCCCATTCAGTCCAACACTCTGTGTCTCACAGTGGCCAGAAATACCAGTGCCATCAGGAGGTCCAGCAGTGGGGCCAGGACATTAGAAGCCCTCCCACTGTTGACCCCCCCCAAGCACCAAGAAGACAGAGCATCCTTTGCCCCAGAGCCCCTATCTATACCTTGTGGCTAATAGCCACTGATGGACCTCTGCTCCATATGCTTATCTAATTCCCTCTTGAAGCCGTCCATGCTTGTAGCCGCCACCACTTCCTGTGGTAGTGAATTCCATGTGTTGATCACTCTTTGGGTGAAGAAGTACTTCCTTTTATCAGTTCTAACCCGACCGCACAGCAGTTTCATGGAGTGCCCACGAGTTCTTGTATTGTGAGAAAGGGAGAAAAGTACCTCTTTCTCTACCTGCTCTATCCCATGCATAATCTTATAAACCTCGATCATGTCACCCCTCAGTCGTCGTTTCTCCAAGCTAAAGAGCCCTAAGCGCTTTAACCTTTCCTCATAGGGAAAGTGTTCCAACCCTTATATCATTCGAGTTGCCCTTTTCTGCACTTTTCCCAAAGCTATAATATCCTTTTTAAGGTGTGGTGCCCAGAACTGCACACAGTATTCCAAATGAGGTCGCACCATTGATTTATATAGGGGCATTATGATATTGGCTGATCTGTTTTCAATACCCTTCCTAATAATCCCCAGCATAGCATTGGCCTTCTTTATTGCAGCCACACACTGTATAGTGTTGCCAGTTCCAGGTTGGGAAATACCTGGGGATTTTGGGGGTGGAGCCAGAGGAGGGAGAGGTTTGGGGAGGGGAGGGGCTTCAGTGGGGTCTGGTGCCATAGAGGCCACCTGCCAAAGTCCATTTCCTCCAGGTCAGCTGACCTCTGTCGCCTGGAGATCAGTTGTAATTCCAGGGGATCTCCCACCCCCACCTGGAGGTTGGCAACCAATACTCCCTCTAAGCTGTGGAGTCTTGTGAGCAAACATTCTACTTTGTGAGCTACGGGCATTAACGTGGTGAGCCAGTGATTTGGCTGCTGCGTAAATCAGTTTGCTCTGGAGCCGTCCTTCCTGAGCGAAGACGACAACGTGTGAGCTGGAGGCTAAAAAACTGTGAGCTAGCTGACACTAACTCAGCTTAGAGGGAACAGTGCTCTGGAGCCATCCTTCCTGAGCGAAGACAACAACGTGTGAGCCGGAGGCTAAAAAACTGTGAGCTGGCTCACACTAACTCAGCTTAGAGGGAACACTGCTCTGGAGCCCTCCTTCCTGAGCGAAGACAAAAATATGTGAGCCAGAGGCTAAAAAACTGTGAGCTGGCTCACACTAACTCAGCTTAGAGGGAACACTGCTCTGGAGCCCTCCTTCCTGAGCGAAGACAAAAATATGTGAGCCGGAGGCTAAAAAACAGTGAGCTGGCTCACACTAACTCAGCTTAGAGGGAACACTGCTCTGGAGCCCTCCTTCCTGAGCGAAGACAAAAATATGTGAGCCGGAGGCTAAAAACCTGTGAGCTAGCTGACACTAACTCAGCTTAGAGGGAACACTGTTGGCAACTCTGCTTGTGTAGGGATTGTGCTGTGTGCCTGTGCATGCAGGGGTCCCTGGGTCCTTCCGTAGTTTAACAGTTTAACTTGTTCAACTCCCCCTCCCTTAAATAGGATTATCCAGGATTCTCACTCCCATGTTTCTGCCTCTGCCGTTGTTACTAAACTCGGACAGTGGGACTAAATATTTTGCTCCGTTCCCGACAGCACAGCGGAGCATACGCTCTAGATGTTTGGGGAGCCACAGAGTTAGGCCCCAGCGCCAATGGAGGCTCCGCTGTAATGTGGCGATCGGACTGTGCTTCTGGGAAAGCAGCGGGACAACGCTTGGCTTAATTTAAAAAGGTAATCGTCTTCCATTAAGTATTGTATTGTAGTCGGTGCGTATTTAATGCTTCAACAGCCAGGAAGCATTCGGTCTTTATCTGTAGATCTCACCGTCGCGAATGCAGCTTTCTCCTCTACTATGAGCTCACTGTTTTCTCAGAGTCTGAAGGAAGCCCCCAGTTCAAATTTCACTTCTCCCCGGCACCAGGGCAGGTGGCTTTTTCAGGGTTGTTAGGATTAAGGAGAGAATTCTGACGCAGGACTTCACAACACTCCTCAGTGTTACATAAAGCAATGTCTTCACCTTTTTATCTCACCCGTTCTCTCAGGCACTGGTTCCCAGCCTTTTGGGTATGGTGGCCCACGCGTCCAAATTTACTTGGTGTGGTGACCCATCCAGGGCTGGCCCAAGGTTTTTTGGCACCCGAGGCAAACTGAGAGCCAGTCTGGTGTAGTGGTTAGGAGCATGGACTCTAATCTCGGAGAGCTGGGTTTGGTTCCCCACTCCTCCACATGCGGCTGCTGGTGTGACCCTGGGTCAGTCACAAGTTCTTTTGGAGCTGTTCTCTCAAGGGCAGTTCTCTCAGAGCTCTCTCAGCCCTGCCTACCTCAGAGGGTGTCTGTTGTGGGGAGGGGAAGGGAAAGGAGTTTGTAAGCCGCTCTGAGACTCCGAGTGAAAGGTGGGGTATAAATCCAATCTCCTCCTCTTTCTCTTTCTTTTCCTCCCTCTCTTTCTCCTCCTCCTCCTCCTCCTCCTCCTCTTCCCTGTGGGTTGTCTAGAGCCACAGGTAACCCAACATGAGATGGATTGACTCAGTCAAGGAAGCCGCAGCTTTCAGTTTGCAAGACTAGTGCAAGGCTGTAGATGATAGAACATTTTTGGACATCATTAATTCATATGGTCGTCATAAGTCGGAAGCAACCTGAAGGCACAGAGCACACCACACAGTGCCATGGATTCACGCCTGGTGTAACCACTAGAGGCATGGCGATACCTTCAGCTTGCTGCCCAGCCCTTCACTCTTTGCTGTGGCTTCCACCTCTCTTGCATACGCACTTTTAGCATCCAGGTGGTAGGGAAGGCTTGGGATCCCAGTGGGCACTTATTTATTTATTTGGTGTAGTGGTTAAGTGCGCGGACTCTAAGCTGGGAGAACCGGGTTTGATTGCCCACTCCTCCACTTGCACCTGGCTGGATGACCTTGGGCAAGCCATAGTTCTGATAAGAGCTGTCCTTGAAAAAGAGCAGTTTCTGTCAAGAGCTCTCTCAGCCCCGCCTACCTCACAGGGTGTCTGTTGTGAGGAGGGAAAGGGAAAGAAGTTTGTAAGCAGCTCTGAGACTCTGAGTGAAGGGAGGGGTATGAATCCAATCTCCTCCTCCTCCTCCTCCTCCTCCCCTCCTCCTCTTCTTCTTCTTCTTCTTCTTCTTCTTCTTCTTCTTCTTCTTCTTCTTCTTCTTCTTCTTCTTCTTCTTCTTCTTCTTCCTCCTTATATCCCCCCCT
>NW_015163126.1:124560-131178 GCF_001447785.1 Gekko japonicus
CCTCCTCCTCCTCCTCTTCTTCTTCTTCTTCTTCTTCTTCTTCTTCTTCTTCTTCTTCTTCTTCTTCTTCTTCTTCTTCTTCTTCTTCTTCTTCTTCTTCTTCTTCTTCTTCCTCCTTATATCCCACCCTCTCTGCAAAGCAGTCTCAGGGCGGCTTACAAAGACTGTATAAAACAACCAAAACAAGACAATGATTAAAAATCACAACAGTATAATTGTAAAGATAACAAGATCTAAAGCGCTAGTACAGCCAACGTGTTCTCGCCATGACCGGCACTTGATGAAATGTGCGATCGCCTCTGAAACCTCCCGCGACCATAAAACAGTCGGTCTCCAGGGAGCCACATCAACCTCTTATTTATCTTCTCTGGACCCATCTGCAGGTAAACGTAAAAATTCCGGTAACCTCTTGCAGCAGCGTGAGAAGTGCGCGGTGTTGCGTTAGCAGTGCTGGGGAAGGGAAGCTCCATCTGGCTGCGCTTCTGCTGTGGGGGTGTGGAGAAGGAGGAGAAGGTGTGAGCCGGGAGCTGTGAAGTCCCAGGGGACTGAACTGCGGAGGGACCCTGACTACTAAACTACAGCACAAGGAGCCAGATTGAAGGGGAGGAGGTGCAGAGCTGTGAAGGCAGAGGAGCAGAGGAACGTTAGAACCGGAGGGGGCCCGAGGGGCAGCAGGTTCAGGGCGGATGAAAAGAAATCAGAATCACAGAATCATAGAGTTAGAAGGGACCTCCAGGGTCATCTAGTCCAACCCCCTGCACAAGGCAGGTAATTCACAAATCCCTCCCTCTCCACACCCACAGTGACCCGTGCTCCACGCCCAGAAGATGACAAAAAAACCCTCCAGGATCCCCGGCCAAACTGGCCTGGAGAAAAATTGCTTCCTGACCCCAAAGTGGCAATCAGCATCTCCCTGGGCGTGTACGGAATGCTGTTTTACATGAGAGTGATTCAAATGCGGAATCCGCTGCCAGAGGATGTGGTGATGGCCACAGGAATCGACAGCTTCGAAAGGGGATTAGATAGATTCATGGAGGAGGAGTCTATCAGTGGCTACTCGCCGTGGTGACTGAGGGGAAACTCCACATTCAAAGGCACCAATCCTCTGGACCCAGAGCCGGGAGTCAACTGCAGGGGAAGGCCTCAGTCTCTATGCCCTGTTGTTGGCCATCCGGAGGGACTGGTTGGCCACTGTGTGAGACAGGAGGCTGGACTAGATGGACTACTGGTCTGATCCAGCAGTCCTCTTCTGATGTTCTTCTGAAGAGAAGATCTCAGCCTCTCTGCCCTGCTGTTGGCCCTCCAGAGGAACTGGTTGGTCGCTGTGTGAGACAGGATGCTGGACTAGATGGACCACTGGTCTGATCCAGCAGGGCTCTTCTTACGTTCTTCTGAAGAGAAGATCTCAGCCTCTCTGCCCTGCTGTTGGCCCTCCAGAGGAACTGGTTGGTCGCTGTGTGAGACAGGATGCTGGACTAGATGGACCTCCACTAGTCTGATCCAGCAGGGCTCTTCTGATGTTCTTATGGCCACAGAGGCCATCTAGTCCAGCCCCCTTCTCCATGCAGGGTCAGTCTAGAGCATCCCTATTGTCCCTCCAGCTGCTGCTTGAAGTCTTCCACTGAGGGGGAGCTCTCCACTTCCCTAGGCAGCCGATCCCACTGCCGCACATGCAAAGAGAATGGAAAGGAATTGCACAAAGGTCCAATCATTAATTTCCACACCGGACCACGTCGCTGAGATTCTCGCCGCAGATTGCGCAGTGCGTCGATGCGCTCCCGGAGGAGCTCAAGACAGAAAACAATTGTGAACAACAATGCTAATATAATCTAGGAAAAGATTCATTAAGCAAATAAAGATACAGCGCATACTCCAAAATTGATTGCGTCTTGTTTTCATCCGTTCAACGCAGTCTCCGGATTATTATCTTCGTTTTGGATCTCTTCTTCCAGAATATCGTAATATTGTAAAACAGAAAGTTCAGAATATCTGAGTTCTTCATCCAGCTTCCACAATCATTCCAAATTGTTGCAAAGTACTGAAAGAACGTTACAAAGTTTCACAAAGCGGGCCACCAGTAACTCATTGTAGGCAGAACTACTCTCTGTAGTGCTAATCTGGTGTTGCCTCAAAGAGAGTAAACAGGCGATAGAGGGACACCCTTGACTTCCCTCCTGGAGTGGCCAAGCTCTGTATTTTGGGGTGGGAAGTACTGTTTTCCGGACTGCAGGTGCCACCAGTCCATTTCATCACGCAACTGACTTCATTATGGACAGTAGGCAGGATGTGCTGTAGAAAACTCCGAAGAGTAAATGAGAATCAGTCATAGACAATGGCTGATTTCGCACTAGAGCTGCCTCGATGTTGGGCCGCCGTTTGCCCCGATACTATTGGTCAATTTCACACCCGAAGCTGCGGGGCTGCATTTTGACTCGTGGCTTTGCCCGATTTCCCCCGCAGTTTCGTGATCCTGTTTTTTGAGGATCACGAAACTGATCTTATGTCTTTTGGGGGGGTCCACAGTATCCATAAAATTCTCCTCACACACCACATTTCAAAGACTCCACTTCCTTCCCATCAGCTTCCTTCACTGTCCAACTTTCACACCCATACATAATATGGTGTAGTGTACACCAGTTTGGTGTAGTGGTTAAGTGTGCAGACTCTAATCATGGGATCCGGTCTGCAATGCTGTTGGGGTTAGCTTCGACCTCCAGTTTAGCCACTTGGCTATTCCTGACCTAGCCAAGTTTGATGTAGGGGTTAGGAGCATGGACTCTAGTCGGGGAGAACAGGGTTTGATTCCCCACTCCTCCACATGCAGCTGCTGGTGTGACCTTGGGTCAGTTACAAGTTCTTTCAGAGCTGTTCTCTCAAGAGCTCTCTCAGGCCCACCTACCTCACAGGGTGTCTGTTGTGGGGAGGGGAAGGGAAAGGAAATTGTAAGCTGCTTTGAGATTCCTTTGGGTAGTGAAGGGCAAGGTATAAATCCAATCTCCTCCTCCTCCTCCTTCCCCAATGAGTCCTCCACTCCCAAGTTCTTGCATGCATTTGAAAAAGGAGGAACATTCTTCTTGAGATATGGAACAGCCAGAAGTCAATGGACTGGAGGTCAAGGTTTGGTGACGGCACTGTTCACATGGCCAGCAGGGAGTTACGGGGAGTGTGAGACATCTGGCAAACCTACAGGCTTTGAAGGGCCTTTGCAAGCATAGCAGGGATCGAGTTCTGGTCCCAGCTGTTCATCAGGCGGCCTGCCAGGGCCACAGATGCAGCCAACATCTTTCTCGGGCTGTGTCTGGCAGCGGAAATTTTGCAAAAATAAACATATTGCAAGCTTTGGAACACATTCAAGTTGTCACATTGGGGGATGCCCTCCACGTCTCGCTTCTCTTCTGGGTACCGGAAAGGAAGGATGAGACCACTTGGGTTTTGCGATGCGTGTGGCAGTTCCGTGCGCTTCCTTTCCCCGCGATAAATGAGCTAGAGAAGACGGTTTGCATAAAAGCTGATCGTTCGCTCTTTGTGGTGTAGGCAGGTGGAATGTTTTGAGAGAAGCAGAGGTGGCTTAGCGGGGCTCCCGCAACACACCAACAATGTACTCCCCACCCCTCCAGTGACAGGTTTTGCAAGAATTGATCCGGAGATTTTCAGTGGGCTTCAGTTTGAACTGTGGTAAACCAGTTGTGGGGGTGCCTATTGGTAAGCACCTGTATCATCACTGACACTTTCCCCTCCCAATCAGTCTTGCACCAGTTTTAAATTAAGTTTCATAATAATTTGTACAGCGAAATATATAATATCTGAACATTTGAAAAATGTTCAGAGAGTGCATGGGGGATGGGGGGTGGTAGGGTTGCCAGATCCACATTGGGAAATTCCTGGAGATTTAGGGATTGAGCCTGGGGAAGACAGGGACCTCAGTGGGGTACGATGCCACAGAGTCCAGAGCCAGTTTGGTGTCGTGCGAGCCAGTTTGGTGTAGTGGTTAGGAGCGCAGACTCTAAGCTGAGAGAACTGGGTTTGATTCCCCACGCCTCCACATGCAGCTGCCGGTGTGACTTTGGGTCAGTCACAAGCAATATTCCCTCCAAGCTGTGGAGTCTTGTGAGCAGAAATCCTACTTTGTGAGCCCTTGGCATTAAAGTTGTGAGCGAGCCATTTGGCTCCTGCATAAATTAGTTTGCTCTGGAGCCCTCCTTCCTGAGCTAAGACAAAAAATGTGTGAGCTGAGGGCTAAAAAGTTGTGAGCTAGCTCATACTGACTCAGCTTAGAGGGAACACTGGTCACAAGTTCTCTCAGAGCTGTTCTCTCAGGGGCAGTTCTCAAAAGAGCTCTCTTGGCTCCACCTACCTCACAGGGTGTCTGTTGTGGGGAGGGGAAGGGTAGTGAAGGGCAGGATATAAATCCAATCTCCTCCTCCTCCTCCTCCTCCTCTCAAGCATCAGTTTTCTCCAGGGGAACTGATCTCCGTAGTCTGGCGATGAGGTACAATTCCAGGGATCCCCAGGTCCCACCTGGAGGCTGGCATCCATAACTTTACCTGCTATGTGAAGAGTGGGATGAAACTCAGAAGTGACGTCTCTCCTTCGCACGGGGACCAAAATGCCGGCACCTGTGCCCCTTCGCCTTGGCCCTCTCCATCTTCTTTCCCCTATTGTGGATTCTTGACTGTAGGATCCTTGAGGGCAGGCACCCTGCTTACTTTTGTGTATAAGCTCTTTAAGGGGCCCTTATACACGCAGCACTGGACCTGCTGGTGGTGCACGTTTGTAAGTCAGGCTGCAGAAGTGAATTCCAATAAGGGGGTTGGAGTAGGTGACCTCTAGGGACCCATCTAACTTTGTGTCAAGAAACTGGTCTCCTTTCAGAGAGTTTTTCTGCTGAAGTGTTAGCTTTCTTGACTATAGAAGACATCACCCCCCACCTGCCAGCTTGTTCTCAGAACTGTTGCTTAGCCAGGCAGAAGTGATTAACTTGCAGCAGCTGAGAACTGTCATCTCAAGTGGTTGACAGCTTGCAATTTAGAGATCTATCCTGGTAACAGCTTTCTATGGGCTAGATGGTTAAGAACACCTATGTAGAATAGATAGCATGAAAAGACTCCGAATCCTGGCTTTTCTTTCTGCACTGAGAACTACAGTCCCATCAGGAAAAAAATTGCCCCACAAGCCACAAAATCCTGGCTATGGGCCTGGTGGGTCAACCTCAGTGACATCCCAATCATTGGTGCAGAATGTTCTTCTAGACTGGGGTCTCCAACACCTTTCTTGCTGCTGACCAAGTGTTTTTAGAAAATGCTCCGACAGCAGGGCTTCTGACTGGCCACTGAAGATCTGGTTGAGTATGCCAGTTAAAACAACATTGTCTCAGTGGCAGCTGCCAGTTGAGAGCCAGTTTGGTGCATTGGTTAGGAGCACGGACTCTAATCTGGGAGAACCGGGTTGGATTCCCCACTCCTCCACATGCAGCTGCTGGTGTGATCTTGGGTCGGTCACAAGTTCTCTCAGAGCTGTTCTCTCAAGGGCAGCTCTCAAGAGAGCTCTCTCAGCCCCACCTACCTCAGAGGGTGTCTGTTGTGGGGAGGGGAAGGGGAAGGAGTTCGTAAGCTACTCTGAGATGCCTTTGGGTGGTGAAGGGTGGGGTATAAATCCAATCTCCCCCTCCTCCTCCCCCCTCCTCTTCTTCTTCTTCCCCCATTTATTTTACTCAGTCTCACCTCTCCCAGAGCATTTTAGTGTCACCCCTCTTCTCCCCTGTACCTGGGCTTCCCCTCTATGTGTGGCTCTGCCTCCGACAGCAGCCATTTGGGAGCTGTGACCGCCACCCTGCGTCAGGTTTCCAAATGTGCCAACAGGATCAAAAGGGTTATGGACCCCTATTCTAGACCAGCCCCTGCATCTAGCACAGCTCCCAAGGCAGTCCCCTTGCCCTCTCCGATGCAGAGCTCCAGGTTCTTCTGACCTCCACCAAGTTTGTCAGCACTCTGGACAGCTCCTTTGCTGACTCACTGAGTGTCTCCCAGAACCTCAGTAGCCCAGTTTAGCCCAGTCTTAACAGATCTCGGAAGCTAAGCAGGGTCAGCCACAGTCAGTACTTGGATGGGAGTCCCACCAAGTGAAGGGTGGGGTATAAATCCAAACTCCTCCTCCAGATCCTCTTTCTCCTCCTCCTCCTCCTCCCCTTCCCCTTCCCGTTCTTCTTCTTCTTCTTCTTCTTCTTCTTCTTCTTCTTCTTCTTCTTCTTCTTCTTCTTCTTCTTCTTCTTCTTCTTCTTCTTCTTCTTCTTCTTCTTCTTCTTCTTCTTTCTGATTCCCCCCCTCTCATAACAGACCCCCTGTCTGCCCAGCATGCTGTTCTTCATGGTTCCCTTCTTCTTCTTCTTCTTCTTCTTCTTCTTCTTCTTCTTCTTCTTCTTCTTCTTCTTCTTCTTCTTCTTCTTCTTCTTCTTCTTCCTCTTCCTCTTCCTCTTCCTCTTCCTCTCCTTTCTGATTCCCCCCCTCTCATAACAGACCCCCTGTCTGCCCAGCATGCTGTTCTTCATGGTTCCCTTCTTCTTCTTCTTCTTCTTCTTCTTCTTCTTCTTCTTCTTCTTCTTCTTCTTCTTCTTCTTCTTCT
>NW_015163126.1:131546-146318 GCF_001447785.1 Gekko japonicus
CTTCTTCTTCTTCTTCTTCTTCTTCCTCTTCCTCTTCCTCTTCCTCTTCCTCTTCCCCTTCCCCTTCCCCTTCCCCTTCCCCTTCCCCTTCTTCTTCTTTCTGATTTCCCCCCCTCTCATAACAGACCCCCATTCTGTCCAGCATGCTGTTCTTCATGGTTCCCTGTTCCTCCAGGAGCAGCATGTTGGGGAACTCAATCAACCGTGGTGGGAGGAGGGGAGGCCAAGAAGTTTCGCTCCACCAGCGGAAGTGCCTCCCACGAATGGAAACGGGACTCTAACTGCTGTGATTCCAAGAGCTCAATCTGTGCAGCTTCAACCATTGGGGGGATCGTCTGGGTGTGCGACTCACTCCTGAAGGCTGCAGTCGTTGGCTTGCAAGTGCGGAAAATGCCCCAGGTCAAACGAAAGGAGCCCCCACCCAAAAAAACATGTAAAGATGGGGCAACCCTGTGGTCTTGGGGACCATCTCCGCAACTGATTTATAGGCTGTCCTTTCAGCAGCCGAGGCTGACTAGACCGGTGCTTGCACATATTAGGCAGACACAGGCACAGTTTTGTTGCCAAGGAGTTTATAATTTTGGCATATATATATATATATATATATATATATATATATCTCCCTGGAAGCATACTGACACAAGGAGGTGGCGCTGGGGAGAAAAGTTTCAGCGCCTGCCCACGCCTGGCTCTCCTCCCTCGGCTCGGCGGGACTCCGGTTCCTGTCAATAACTCTCTGCCCCTACGATCAAACGCTATTAAGAACCATCCCACTGTTCTCCGAAGGAGCATTAGGAGAGGGTGAGTGTTAGCCAAGGCTTTCATCTGCCGGGAGGGGAGCCGGTCACAGTGACGGGGGGAGGGAGGGAGCCAAGGGGACGCTGAGAGTACACAAAAGACAGGCCGGAGGGAACGGAGGTCACGTACGAGGAGGCGTGGGATTTGGACCTGGTCAGCAGAGCTGTTGTGAGCATGCGTGTCTGTCTGGTCTACCTTTTGTTTTGTTCTGTTTTTGCTGTCAAGTCACAGCTGACCTATGGCCACCCCATCCGGTTTTCAAGGCAAGAGGTGTTAGGAGGTGGTTTGCCATTGCCCGCCTCTGTCTTGCAACCATGGGCTTCCTTTGTGGTCTCCCGTCCAAGTTCTGCAAACATGAGAGAACAGAAGAACACAAGAGAAGCCATGTTGCATCAGGCCAGTGGCCCATCTAGTCCATCACTCTGTGTCACACAGTAACCAAAACCCAGGTGCCATCAGGAGGTCCACCAGCAGGGCCAGAACTCCAGAAGCCCTCCCATTGTTGCCTCCCAGGAACCAAGAAGACAGAGCATCACTGCCCCAGACATAGGAACATAAGAGAAGACATGTTGGGTCAGGCCAGTGGCCCATCCAGTCCATCACTCTGTGTCACACAGTGATCAAAACCCAGGTGCCATCAGGAGGTCCACCATCAGAGCCAGAACTCCAGAAGCCCTCCCACTGTCTGATGCTGCTCATGCCCGCCATCTGACATTAATCACCTAGCACTAGCACTTTGTAATGTTTTATAATATTTTTTGTGATTTTACCTACATTTGTTTTAGCTGTGTAGTATCCCATGCAAGCCGCCCTGAGCCTGCTATGGCAGGGAGGGCGGGGTAGAAATTAAATGAATGAATGAATGAATGAATGAATGAATACTGTTGCCCCTCCCCCCAAGCCCCAAGAACACAGAGCGTCACTTCCTCAGACATAGCGTTCCGTCTATGCCTCGTGGCCAATAGCCACTCATGGACCTCTGTTCCACAGAGGCCAACTCTACTTAGCTTCCTCGATCTAATGGGATTGGATTATCTAGGTCAGGGTGGAGGCGAACGTGGTGGTGGAAAGTGCCGTCAAGTCGCAGCTGACCTCTGGTGACCCCGTACGTTCTTCAAGGCGAGAGGTAAACAGACGTGGTTTGCTGTTGCCCACCTCTGCGTGGCAACCCTGGGCTTCCTTGGTGGTCTCCCATCCGAAGAGTAACCAGGGCTGACCCTGATTAGATGCTGAGATCTGATGAGATCGAGCTAGCCTGGGCTATCCAGGTCTACCCTAAGGGCTGACAAATAAAAGCGGGGTGTACTCAGGGTTCAGGGGAAGAAGTTGTCAAAGTCACGCCAACTCGGCACAGGAAAGCCATTGCGAATGCTGCGTGGTTCCATATATTCACTTGGGTAGCATGATTTGTTCTGTGGTTGTACGTGGGAGGCATGCTGATGGAATCTACTAGACCCGACAGAATCTACTAGACCCGACAGATCTGATTGCCTGTCTCCCTGCGTGTTTTGTTGAAACACTCATGGTTGGGGAAATGAATCATGGCTTCTGTAAATGGGTGTGTGTGTTAACTCTTTCCTCCCATTTCAGTTTTCCCAATATGAATTATACTACTCTCCAACTGTTATTTCCCCTCTTGGTTTTATTCCCAGATAGGGCTCATCACAGGCCAGCTGCATGTGAAGGATTATATATGTATGTGCCATCAGGTTGTAACTGATTTATGGCGACCCCAGCAAGGGGTCTTCAAGGCAAGTGAGAAGCAGAGGTGGTTGGCCACTGCCTTCCTTTGCAGAACTTTCCTTGGTGGTCTCCCATCCAAGACTTATGGTGACCCCAGCCAGGGGCTTTCAAGGCAAGTGAGAAGCAGAGGTGGTTGGCCACTGCCTTCCTTTGCAGAACTTTCCTTGGTGGTCTCCCATCCAAGACTTATGGTGACCCCAGCCAGGGGCTTTCAAGGCAAGTGAGAAGCAGAGGTGGTTGGCCACTGCCTTCCTTTGCAGAACTTTCCTTGGTGGTCTCCCATCCAAGACTTATGGTGACCCCAGCCAGGGGCTTTCAAGGCAAGTGAGAAGCAGAGGTGGTTGGCCACTGCCTTCCTTTGCAGAACTTTCCTTGGTGGTCTCCCATCCAAGACTTATGGTGACCCCAGCCAGGGGCTTTCAAGGCAAGTGAGAAGCAGAGGTGGTTGGCCACTGCCTTCCTTTGCAGAACTTTCCTTGGTGGTCTCCCATCCAAGACTTATGGTGACCCCAGCCAGGGGCTTTCAAGGCAAGTGAGAAGCAGAGGTGGTTGGCCACTGCCTTCCTTTGCAGAACTTTCCTTGGTGGTCTCCCATCCAAGACTTATGGTGACCCCAGCCAGGGGCTTTCAAGGCAAGTGAGAAGCAGAGGTGGTTGGCCACTGCCTTCCTTTGCAGAACTTTCCTTGGTGGTCTCCCATCCAAGACTTATGGTGACCCCAGCCAGGGGCTTTCAAGGCAAGTGAGAAGCAGAGGTGGTTGGCCACTGCCTTCCTTTGCAGAACTTTCCTTGGTGGTCTCCCATCCAAGACTTATGGTGACCCCAGCCAGGGGCTTTCAAGGCAAGTGAGAAGCAGAGGTGGTTGGCCATGGCCTTCCTCTGCAGAGCCTTCCTTGATCGTCTCCCACCCAAGACCTATGGCAACACCAGCAAGGGGCTGTCAAGCCAAGTGTGGTGGTTGGCCACTGCCTTCCTTTGCAGAACTTTCCTTGGTGGTCTCCCATCCAAGTACTGACTCTGCTTAGCTTCCGAGGTCCAATGAGACTGGGCTGCCTTCCCTTGTGGGGAGGGGATTGCTGTCAGGAAATTGCATGGGAAGAAAGGGTTCATTCACTTCTACTGTGCCCCTGTTTAAATCAACCCCCCTGCCAGCTGCTTTTGAAGCTTTAAAAATAAATTGGGAACTCCAGTTATGGCTCATCCACAATTCAGCTAGTTGTGCCCTCATTTCCCTCTGGAAACCCCTCTGAGATACTATGAGGGCATTTCAAGTCTATTCCTGCGAGCTTAAGGACTAGAAACCTGATCACCATCATTCCTAATGTTGCCAGCTTTTGGTTTTCAAACATTGTGTCCCCTTTTTTAACAGGACCAAGAGGTGGACTTGGGGGTCAGGAAGGAATTTCCCTCCAGGCCAGATTGGCCCCGGGATCCTGGAGATTTCCCCCCTTTCTCTGGGCATAGAGCATGGCTCACTGGGAGAATGGCAGGGGGGGGAGAGCTGTGGATTTCCTGCATTGTGCAGGGGGCTGGACTAGATGACCCTTGGGGTACCTTCCAGCTCTGTGTTCCTAAATCAAATCTGCAGCCCATCCCAAACAGGATGTGTGGAAAAGGGGCCTGAAAATCATGGCCTAAAATATCCTCTTTTTTTCTTCTCCCACATTTTTTGAAGAAGAAAAGGAGGAGGAGGAGATTGGATTTATACCCCACCCTTCACTCGGAGTCTCAGAGCGGCTTACATGCTCCTTTCCCTTCCCCACAACAGGCACCCTGTGAGGCAGGTGGGGCTGAGAGAGCTCTGACAGAAACTGCTCTTGAGAGAACAGCTGTACCAGAACTATGGCTTGCCCAAGGTCATCCAGCAGCTGCGAGTGGAGGAGTGGGGAATCAAACCCAGTTCTCCCCGATTACAGTCCGCGCACTTAACCACCACACCAATCTCTGCTGTGGGGTACGACAGCTCCTGGCTTGCTCTGATGGACTGGGAACAGTAGCCAGCGCTGTGGGGCTGTTGAAGAGGAACACCCTCCTTTCTCTCCAGCCAGCTTCTGGGCCCCCCATCGGGTGAAGGGGGCATGGCAGCGGGAGGGGGTGCAGTGGGGGGAGGAGGCAGAGCCATATAGGCCACCCTTTCTGCCCCTGTGGACCAACAGAGTCGTTAACACATGGAATTCACTGCCACAAGAAGTGGTGGTGGCTACAAGCATAGACAGCTTCAAGATGGGATTGGATGAATATCTAGAGCGGAGGTCCATCAGTGGCTCTTAGTCACAAGGTATGGATGGAACACTTTGTCTGGTGCTTGCAGGGGGCAACGGTGGGAGGGCTTCTGGAATTCTGGCCCTGCTGGTGGACCTCCTGATGGCACCTGGTTTTTGGCGACTGTGTGACACAGAGTGTTGGACTGGATGGGCCACTGGCCTGACCCAACATGGCTTCTCTTCTGTTCTGAGGGCCAGTTTGGTGTTGTGGATAAGTGTGCAGACTCTAATCAGGGAGAACCGGGTTTGATTCTCCACTCATCCACTCGCAGCTGCTGGATGACCTTGGGCAAGCCATAGTTCTGTTACAGCTGTTCTTGAAAAAAGCAGTTTCTGTCAGAGCTCTCTCAGCCACACCTACCTCACAGGGTGTCTGTTGTGGGGAGGGGAATGGAAAGGAGTTTGTAAGCCACTTTGAGACTTCAAGTGAAGGGTGAGGTATAAATCCAATCTCCTCCTCCGCCTTCTTCTGTTCTCTGTAATCTTGGTGCTTGGGGGGCAACGGTGGGAGGGCTTCTGGAGTTCTGGCTCTGCTGGTGGACCTCCTGATGGCACCTGGGTTTTGGCCACTGTGTGACACAGAGTGTTGGACTGGATGGGCCACTGGCCTGATCCAACATGGCTTCTCTTATGCTCTTAACATGGCTACTGTCAATCGTTACATAGGGCTTGCTGGAGAGAGTTTCAGATGGGTAGGTTTCAGATGGGTAGGTGCAGCAGAAGAACTAGATTTGAGTCCAGCAGCATCTGAAAGAGCAGCATGATTTTCAGGGTAGAAGCTTTCAAGAGTCAGTGCTTGCATCTGATGAAGGAATCTTTGATTCTTGAATGCTTCTACCCCGAAAACCTTGCTGTTCTCTAAGGTTCTGCCGGGCTCAAATCTGGGCTTACTGAAGGAGCTCTGTGGATCTGAGCTTGTTCTTAACTCTGACTTGTGTCTTAAATTCGCGGTCCAAAATTAGTAGGGCAGGTACGTGGGTATCCTCGCTCCGCTTGAGGCAGTTTTTGAAGGCAAATCAAATTAAATTGTGTACATGTAAAGTAGCCGCACCGAAATAAGACGTGAAACTAGATGTATGTGTAATTTTTTTTTTAAAAAAAGAATTAAATCACATAAAGGATCACAAATCATACATCTGACAAAATAACCCAGCCTAGTCTGTAGGGCAGCTTCTATCTTCCTCTGGTCCGACTTGATAATATTACGAAGGCTCGGTATTTAACTAGAGCTTCTGGAGAAAGTTTCATTTGCATTACCCTTGCAAACGTTCTGCACGATTGACCAATCTTATCATCCACATAATGCACTGTGGGGGGAGGAGTGTGTTTTTGCCGACGGTCCCTCAGGATTACTGAACTGGGGAAATGTTTTATCATAGAACCATAGAGTTGGGAGGGGCCATACAGACCATCTAGTCCAACCCCCTGCTCACTGCAGGACCAGCCTAGAGCATCTCCGACAAATATTCGTCCAGCCTCTTCTTGAAAGCTGTCAGTGAAGGGGAGCTAACCCCCTCCCTAGGCAGCTGATTCCACCTCTGAACCACTCTGACCATGAAGAAGTTCTTCCTCATATCCAGCTGATACCTTTCTGCATGTAATTTAAACCCGTTTCTTTGGGTCCTCTCCTCTGCTGCCATCTGGAACAGCTCCTGGCCCTCCTCCCAATGACAGCCTTTCAAATATTTAGAGAGAGCAGTCATGTCCCCCCTCAATCTCCTCTTCTCCAAGCTAAACATTCCCAGGGCCCTCAGTCTTTCCTCGTAGCGCTCAGTCTCCAGACCCCTGATCACCCTCGTCGCTCTCTTCCGCACCCCTCTCGATTTTGCCCACATCCTTTTTGAAGTGAGGCCTCCAGAACTGCACACAGGACTCCAGGTGCGGCCTGACCAAGGCAGTAAAAGGCAGTTGTTTAAAACCTTTTCATTTACAGAGGCTGCCTGCCTCAGGGGGTGGGTTCTGGGGGTGATGGAGGGCCCAAGGACTTGTTTCAGAGTCCTCGCACCCCACCTGGGTCCACCACAAGAGCTTTTGATCAGAGGGGAGCTCTGAGTTTCATGCTTAAGCCATTGCTCTTGTGCCGTTTTCCTGAGTCCTCCAGGGAGTCCATATTGGCTCTGCTGGGGAAACGTGGGTACATTTTCCCGCCCAGGCAAATTTTTATCTTATTTTATGTTTAAAGACTGCCTTTCCCCCTGGGACTCAAGGCGGATTATAGAGTAAGTCAACACCATCGACATATGAGGTGTCCAATAGACCGGGGGTTCCCAAACTTTTTGAGCCTCTGGGCACCTGGGGAATTCTGGCATGGTGTGGTGGGCGCAGCCACAAATCAGCTGCCACAAAATGGCTTCCGCCGGAAGGAAGAGCCTGCTACAAAATGGCTGCCACAGCTTGCCTTTGGTCGCACAGGGAAGAATCTTGAGCTGCAGTGGCCGTTGCTGCCCAAATACCATTTTTAAATATCGGTACAGCCAATCTAATCTTCGATGGTCAATCGGAATCCAGTGGTCAGTCAGAAGCAGGGTCGCCGTTCCCCAGTTGGAGGTGGGGGATTGCCCGTTTTTTTTGCTCCCCCCGTGTGGCAGGGGCCACTGTCTGGCCATCTCATCCTTTGCCATCCCTTCTTCTTTGACCTTCAATCTTTCCCAGCACCAGGGTCTTCTCCAGGGAGTGCTCCCTTCTCATTGGTTGGCCAAAGTATTTGAGCTTCAGCTTCAGTCTCTGGCCTTCCAGGGAACAGTCGGGGTTGATTTCTTTTAGGACTGACTGATTTGATCTCCTTGTAGTCCAAGGGACTCTCAAGAGTCTTCTCCAGCACCATAATTCAAAAGCATCTATTACAGCATTGTAGGCGCAGCATAAAAAAAATGGCTGTAACAAAATTGCTGTCGCGGGAGGCGGAGCCAGCCACAAAATGGCTGCCGTGGCTTAACTTCAGTAACAGAGTGCAGATTCTTGTGCTGCGGCAGCTGCGGCCAAAGCAACATTTTTAAAAATTTGCACAGCTAACCAAATCTCCACTAGTCAGTCATAAGGGATGCTCCCTCTAAGCTGTGGAGTCCTGTGAGCAAAACTTCTACCTTGTGATCTGTTGGCATTGAAGTTGTGAGCGAGTGATTTGGCTACTGCATAAATTAGTTTGCTCTGGAGCCCTCCTTCCTGAGCGAAGACAAAAATGTGTGAGCCGGAGGCTAAAAAACTGTGAGCTAGCTCACACTAACTCAGCTTAGAGGGAACACTGGTCATAAGCCTTGCTGGGCAAAAACCCCACCTGGACCCAAACACTCCCTAAATACACTTGGTGGCAACCAGAAAAGGTGCCATTCGTTGGCAACCCCAGACTTAGCATAAACTATACACCTTAGGATAGACCTTGGTCCCTAACTCTTTCCTATCATTCTGAGCCGAGGACTTTTGAAGGTGTAGTTAATCCCTCAGTGACTTCAGATCCAGAATTCTCCCCCCCCCTGTCTTTTAAAGCTCTAGACTTCCCTGTTTGCAGTGCCAGGCAGAGAGAACTGAATTCCAGGACAAAGAGTTTACAGCTGCAAAAGATTTATAAAGACAAAACCGAACACCTGGGCCCGCTCTCTGGAAAACGGGCGAGGGGATTGGCTGCCTATTCAGAGAATGAAAAATAACACCGAACTCGACATCTGCTTATTCTTAAAGCCGTTCCCTTTTCCACGGGGGTTGGGGGGGATACCAAACCAATGCTCTTTTTCTTTAAATGATATATTTAAAGGATGCACATTAAAAATTACCCGCTGTCTTGAGGATGAATTCAAAAGAAAAAGTATCCAGGCGACAAAGTTAAAGCAGGCTTTCTTTTTAATGGCTGGGGCTTATGGGTTTTGCCTGGTCATAGAAGCCTGATACTGAGTGCAGTAAATACATTTCCCAAGGGGTCATTTTGTAGAAAAAGAGCTAGGGGGACTCATTAGCATAACTCATTAGCATATGCCACACCCCCTGACATCAGGGGCCCGGCGGGTGGACCTGCAAGGCCGGCGGGAGTGCGAGGAAGCCCCGCGAAGGCCCTCCCTGGCCCCAGGCAGGCAGGGGTGGGGAGAGGCGGGGAGGAAGCAACTTACCCTCCCTCTTCTCCTGCCTCCTCCTGGCTGAATGAGGGCTGGAAGCCGGGCGGCCGGAAGCAGGGGGCGGGGCTTCGTCATGTGCCCCGCCCCCTGCACCTCACCCGGGGGAACTGCGTTCCCATGCGTTCCCCCCCGAAATGACTTCTGCATTTCCCAAGAAGCACATTGCAAGAGGTAAAACCTTACATTTATTCAGGTCGATCCAGTTCACATTCAGGTTGCAGACAAAAGAAGAGAGAGGAGCCCAATCTAAATGGTCCTTTCCCTGTCACAAATGGCCAACTTGTCCAACATCATGTATGTGGGATTATGAGGACATTGTATCTACAGAAGAGACCTGCAGAGACATGTGTCTCTATGGAAAGCCATGGGCAGAGAGTGAGAGGACAAAGGAAGAGGAGGGGGGGGGTCAGACGACAGCTCCCAGGTTCAGACAAGGAGAGGCATCCCATTCAAGAAGATAACACCTACACACTTAGAGTGATGCAGTGCCCCCTTCAGGCATGCTGAGTCACTCACATCCGACAGCGCTATAGAGGGAAAGCACCTGCTTGGTATGAGGAAGGTCCCATGTTCATAAGAACATAGGAACATAAGAGAAGCCAATGTTGGATCAGGCCAATGGCCCATCCAGTCCAACACTCTGTCACACAGTGGCCAAAAATACGGGGTGCCATTAGGAGGTCCAGCAGTGGGACCAGAACTCCAGAAGCCCTCCCACTGTTGTCCCCCCCAAGCACCAAGATGACAGAGCATCACTTGCCCCAGACTGAGAGTTCCTATCTATACCTTGTGGCTAAGAGCCACTGATGGAGCTGTGTTCCAGATGTTTATCTAATTCCCTCTTGAAGCCATACATGCTACCTTTAATGGAAGTGACACACATCCTGACAAATGTAATCTTTGACACCAGAATAATTTGAATAATTGGTACGGCTACTATCTATGGCCTACTATACAAACTTGTAGCTATATATATGTATATATATATATTATGCATGTATTTCTGGATGTGTGTCATTGTAATATAAAGAATACTGACCACTGAGGAAGGCCCGAAGGGGCCGAAATGCATATGGTCCTTAGGTCAAAAAGTTTTACCCATCAATTATATTTGTATAATAACTCACTTGGGCCCTGGTCACACAGAGAACTTGCTGTGCGAAAGGCACAAATGTCGGGCGGATTTTCGGGGCGCGATCACACCGCAACATCTGGGAAGCGTAGAACACCCGTGGCATCCCGCCGAAGATGCGGAGTTAAAAAGTACCAAGGAAACTGCACTAGTATCCAGAAAACGCGTGGCACAGGCGGGCGTCTGATCACGGGAGCGCTAGTATCCCGTGGCATCCGGTGCCCGTCCACGTCCCATCACAAACCGGATGTTTTTTGTAAGCACGTGTGCACAAACACGAAACTGAAAGCAGTGCTGCTCTGCGGGACTGTGCATGCGCACAAACATGAAACGCTTGTGTGATCGCGCCGCGCCGCTTCTTTGCCACACTGCAGCATCGCTGTGTGATTGCCAGCTAACAGCCGAAGCACGGAGACTCGGGGGACCGTGTGATCAGGCTACTGCGCTTTATTTTGCTCCGGGGCAAACAGCCACACCTCCGCCCCGGCGTTATCTGGCCCGTGTGACCGGGGCCTTGGTTGTATAAGCCTTTTAAGTCTGAGACTTAGACTATTTTTTTTACCGCAGTATGTTTTAGCTATGTGTACACCCTAATAAGCATTTGTACTTTTTTTATATAATATAGTCGTTAGCTTGACCCTCTTAGTTTGCAGCTGATTTTGGGTTGCGTTCCCTCCCCCCTTTTCAGTTTCTGCCATGGAAGACGTCCTGACTCCCTACCTGATATCTTGGAGTCAGAGAAGACAGGTTCGTACTGAGCTAGGTAGACTTGATATAAGGCAGCTTCAGACCTTACTTATTTTAGCTGTCACCTGCCTTTTCCCTAATGGATTAAATTTCAATACATTTACCTTAGGGGTCACAGCATGTCTGTGTACCAGATATTTAACTGATGTGCAGCAATGTAGACCACATAATTCAATTATCGGGAGTGAAGCTGATTTCCCCCAACAGTGTTCTCTGTATGGCCAATGGCCACTCCAGGATCAAAGCCCGTTAGGGAATTAAGCTCCGTGGTCAACAGCAGAGGTTGAAATGAGCCGGTCAGGACACGGAATGTCCTGCAACATTCCTTCCTTGCTTGCTTTTATATCCCATCCATCCTCTGAGGCGTGACATATGTAGGGATTGTTCCTGTGTTGCCAGCTTCCAGGTGGGGCCTGGAGATCTCCTGGTATTACAATTGATCTCCATCCAACAGAGATCAGCTCCCCTGGAGAAAATGGCTGCTTTGGAGGGTAGACTCTATGGCATTGTACCATGCTGAGGTCCCTCACCAAATCCTACACCAGTTTGGTGTAGTGGTTAAGTGCGCCGACTCTAATCTGGGAGAACCGGGCTTGATTCTCCACTCCTCCTCCACTTGCAGCTGCTGGTGTGACCTTGGGTCAGTCACAAGTTCTCTCAGAGCTGTTCGTTCAAGAGCAGTCCTCGAAAGAGCTCTCTCAGCCCCACTTACCTCACAGGGTGTCTGTGGTGGGAAGAGGAAGGGAAAGGAGTTTGTAAGCCATTCTGAGACTGTGAGTGAGCGGCGGGGTAGAAATCCAATCTCCTCTTCTTCTTCTTCCAGGCTCCACCCCCAAAATCTCCAGGTATTTCCCAATCCAGAGTTGGTAACCCTTATTGTCCCATTTCCTCTCCTCACATTGACTCTGGGAAATAAGTCAAGCTGAGAGAGAAAACAGTTGGCCCAAGGCTATCCAGCATGGTTCATATCCAAGTGAACATTAAAACACAGACCTTCTGGTTCAGATCCAGCATATAAGTACTACACTCCCATGAGTCCTTAGAGGCACATGACAAGTGAGGCTTCTTCATAGTTTGCAGTGTCCTTCAGACTGGCCAACCAAAGTCCAGTCTGGATGCTATGTTTGCCACACGTGGTTCTGTTTCCATGTGAAACTTGAGGATGGGGTTTGTAAATCAGTACATACAATCTGGGAGAAGCAGGTTTGATTCCCCACTCCTCCACTCGCAGCTGCTGGATGACCTTGGGCAAGCCACAGTTCTGTCAGTGGTGTTCTTGAAAAAGAGCCATTTCTGTCAGAGCTCTCTGAGCCCCACCTGCCTCACAGGGTGTCTGTGGTGGGGAGGGGAAGGAGTTTGTAAGCCGCTCTGAGACTGTGAGTGAGCAGCGGGGTATAAATCCAATCTCCTCCTCCTCCTCCTCCTTTTTATTTATTTATTTGTAGTATTTTTATCCTGCCCTCCCTGCGAGCGGGCTCAGGGTGGCTTACAATGCTTGACACCAGTACCAAGTACATATAAAACAGTTAAAACCAATTGAAACAATCAATGCAATTACAATTAAAGTGCTCACAGTCTCATTAATCCAGATGGCGTACCGTACAGTATGGCGTACCGTACAGTATGGCATCCAAGTACCCAGCTCAGTGGTCTCCTGACATGCTAGCCTAGTATGATTCACTCTCAGCTATGGCCAGCCCAGTGTCACCGATGTTAATAGTGAGCATTGATGGTAGTGGTGGGCGGTTCCTAATTGAAGGCCTGGCGGAAGAGCTCCGTCTAGCAGGCCCTGCGGAATTGCAGAAGATCAGGCAGGGCCCTGATCTCCTCCGGGAGCTCATTCCACCAGTAAGGAGCCGCCACGGAAAAGGCTCTGGCCCTGGTGACAGTGAGTCTGGCCTCCTTGGGGCCTGGGATGACTAGTCGATGTTGCGACCCCGACCACAGTGCTCTCTGGGGTATGTATAGGGAAAGGCGGTCTTCTTCTTCTTCTCCTTCTCCTTCTCCTGGACGTATGTCCTCTTGCAGACCATAAGTTCCAAGGCTTGGACAAAGAAATCAATTGTCAGGAAGGGAAAGCACAAGAATTTGCTATCCCGGCTACAAGCATGGATGGCTTCAAAAGGGAATTAGATAAGCATATGGAGCAGAGGTCCATCAGTGGCTATTAGCCACAAGGTATAGATAGGGGCTCTGGGGCAAGTGATGCTCTGTCATCTTGGTGCTTGGGGGGGGGGGGTCAACAGTGGGAGGGCTTCTAATGTCCTGGCCCCACTGGTGGACCTCCTGATGGCACCTGGTATTTCTGGCCACTGTGTGACACAGAGTGTTGGGCTGGATGGGCCTTTGGCCTGATCGAACATTGGCATCTCTTATGTTCTTATGTTCTTAAGTTCTGGTGTAAGTGTGCATTTGACAATTATGTTGTTTCCACTTTGCACTGCATTCCTTTCCTTTTTAAAAAAAAATTCGTCACAGTCCTGTCACAATCTCTGCACATTTCCTAAGCACAGTATGTTTCTTCCTTCTGGAATTGCAGGCTCGGTCTCCGAATTTTCTCCCTCAGTATGTGCTGACTTGACTAAATGCTTGTTCTCTCTTTTCATCTTAAAATGCTGATGTTAATTGCACCCATAGCTCAGTGGTAGCGGTGGGAAGGGTCACAGTGGCATAGCGCCCGCTTTGCATCCAGTTTCCACATTCAATTGCTGGAATCTCTTTTGGGGGGTATTTTTGCATTTTGTGTGTGTGTGTGTGTGTTTGCCCAGGCCTGGAAGTCATGGTGATCTCTGGTGACTCGTACTGGGGCATGGAAGGCATTCAGAGACGTGGCTTGATAGCCTGCCTCCGCCTCCCGGCCCTGGTATTCCTTGGAGATCTCCCATCCAAACACTTGCCAGGGTCGGCCCTGCTTAGCTTCCGAGCTCTGACGAGATCGGGCTTGCCTGGGCTATCCAGGTCGGAGCAATTATTGGAATCTTTACCAAAGGACCTCTGTTAGGAAGTCTGAAGATCTCTATGAAAACTGAAGCCCATCAGACTAGACCCTGTTGGTTCAGGTGAACCCCTTGTTCCCCATGGTTACTACTTGGATGGGAGACCATCGATGAAGTCCAGGGTTGCTCCACAGGCAACATCAGACCACCACTGTTCATGGCTCAGTGGTAGAACATTGTGTGGCTCAGGGGTAGGACGTTTTCTTGGCATGCAGAGGGTCCCAGGTTCAATCCCAGGTGCCTCCAATGTAAAGGGTCAGGTAGTAGGTGATGTGAAAGGCCGCCGCCTGAGACCCTGCTGAGCGGCTGCCAGTCTGAGTAGACAATACTGACCTTTTTTTTTTTTTACCGCCCCAAAAGGGCTGATTTTTTAATTGCATTTTCTAAATCAACTACAAGAAATCAAGGGAGGGGAATCTATAAACTATGGGAGAAAGTAAAGAAAACCACTAAAAACCCAAGAGATGAAGGTCATACATGCTTACAGAATTAGCTGTTTTAAACAGTTAATATTTGTGAACGGTGAAGGTGAACAATCAAGGTGTCGCTTCTATCATCAATCCCAGCAAATTTGACTATATACAGAGGCATAAAAGGTAAAGGTAAAGGTTCCCTTGCTCGAAAGCCAGTCGAGTCCGACTCTAGGGTTGCGGTGCTCATCTCCGTTTCAAAGCCGATGAGCCAGCGCTGTCCGAAGACATTTTCCGTGGTCATGTGGCCGGCATGACTAAACACCAAGGCGCACGGGACGCTGTTCCCTTCCCACCAAAGTGGTACCTATTTATCTACTTGCAATTTCTTGCTTTCGAACTGCTAGGTTGGCAGGAGCTGGAACTAGAGACGGGAGCTCACTCCATCATGCGGCACCCGGGTCTCGAACCGCTGAACTACCGACCTTCCACAGCCTGCAGTTCAGCATCTTAACAGAGGCATACAAGAGCATAAATGAAATTCGCCAGTGCAAGGCAATACTGACCTTGACAGGCCAAC
>NW_015163126.1:146513-182313 GCF_001447785.1 Gekko japonicus
GAGGGCGGGGTAAAGAGGGGGCGGGGCTTCACCACGTGACCGCCCCGCCCCCTAGAGGTTCTCTTCCGGAGCTCCGTACCTGAGAGCTCCCCCCCGACTAGAGCCCTGGTGATAGGGGGAATGTAGGACAGTCACCAGGAAGAGGGACAGTGGACCATTTCCAGAAAGGCCGATCCTGTGGAAGAAATTAGCAGATGAATTAAGCAGGTGTTTAAGTCACTGAGTGCCACAACACCCGTGCCATTGTCTGTGGTGACTCCCATAGTGATAGGGGGAATGTAAGACAGTCACCTGGAAGAGGGACAGTGGGCCATTTGCAGAAAGGCCGATCCTGCGAAAGCTGTCAAGAGGTATGGAGATCTGTACAAGTCCCTCCCCTTTCCAGCATCTCCAGAACCTCATGGCCCAGATGCCCCCGTCTAGCCTGGCACCATCAGATCTTTGAAGCTAAGAAGGGTCGCCTCTGGTTAGTACGACAGTAGTCCCTCTAAGCCGTGGAGTCTTGTGAGCAAAAATTCTATTTGGTGAGCGACTGGCGTTAAAGCTGTGAGCGGGCGGTTTGGCTGCTGGATAAATTAGCTTGCTCTTCTGGAGCCATCCCTTCCTGAGCGAAGACAAAAAGGTGTGAGCTGGAGGTTCAAAAACTGTGAGCTAGCTCACATTAGATCAGCTTAGAGGGAACGCTGGCCTGGAGATCTGTGATGACAACTGATCTCCCGAGGTCAGTTCCCCTGGAGCGAATGGCAACTTTGGAGGGTGGACTCTATGGTGCCGTATCCTGCTGAGGACCCTCCATTCCCAAAATCTCCAGGTACTTTCCCATCCAGAGCTGTCGTGGCTTAACTTCAGTCACAGAGTGCAGATTCTGGTGCTGCGGCAGCTGCAGCCAAAGCAGCATTTCAGAAAATCTGCACCGCTAGCCAAATCTCCAATAGTCAGTCACAAGGGATGCTCCCTCTAATCCGTGGAGTCCTGTGAGCGAAGTTTCTACTCGGTGAGCTACTGGCATGAAAGTGGTGAGCGAGCGATTCGGCGGCGGCTTAGATTAGTTTGCTCTGGAGCCAGCCCTTCCTGAGCGAAGACACAGATGTGTGAGCCGGAGGCTCAAAAACTGTGAGCCAACTCACACCAACTCAGCTTAGAGGGAACATTGCAGACCACCAAGGAAGGCCAGGGTTGGTCCGCAGAAGCAGACAATGGCACACCACCGCTGCCCATCACTTACCTTGAAAACCTTACAGGGTCACCATAAATCGGCCATGACTTGATGGAGCTTTCCACCGCCAATGATACAGGACTCAGATAGATAGATAGATAGATAGATAGATACTCTGGGGCAAGTGATGCTCTGTCATCTTGGTGCTTGGGGGGGTCAACAGTGGGAGGGCTTCTAATGTCCTGGCCCCACTGGTGGACCTCCTGATGGCACCTGGTATTTATGGCCACTGTGTGATACAGAGTGTTGGACTGGATGGGCCTTTGGCCTGATCCAACATTGGCGTCTCTTATGTTCTTATGACCTGTACGCCATCCCTGTCTGCGCAACCATTGGCACATTGTGCGCAGTGTCGCTGACCTGTACATGACCTAAAGTATCTTGAGAGACATCTTGTTCTCTCCCGATGGATTCCACCAAACGCATCACCTTGGCTTTCGGAGACAAGGTGAGCTTGTTACCTTCTGACAGGGTTATTAATCTGCATCTTTCTCCGAGACTGACACGAGGCATCCAAAAGGGATCTCGACGTCCGCTCTGAGCCCCTAACGATGATTAGGGGAGCTGTCAATCTCGCGTATCATCCTTGTGAGCTCCGTCCTGGGAGTCACCTGTCTGCCTTAATCAATCAGTGCGGGCATGGGCTAGCATAGATGCTTGGGAGCGGTTAGCACCATCCCGACTACCTGAGGATGGTTTTTGGGACCTGGGAGAGCAGGAAGCCTTGCTGAATGCTGAGCTGGCTGTCTCGTCTCTAATGTTCCTCCCAGCCAGGTGGATGTCTCGATAATAGCACTTGGCCCCGAGGCCACAGACTTATCGATGGCCAAAGATCAAAATCCCATCACTTTTCATAAATTATGCGGCCGCCTTTGTGTTAATGGATGCCGAAGAGGTAAAAAAGAAGCCACAGAGATTGGAGGGGAGACTCTCAAGCAGATGGTTCCTGGCCTCCTAAGCGGCCGTCCTGCTCTGCGGTCGTGACCGAGACGGGTTTATGAGAGCTGGGGAACACCAGTTCTTGGCTCGCTTTGCGGAGCGTGGAGCGAAGGCACGTAGCGGAGCTTGGAAGCTCCAAGGAGAACGTGACGGCCAGGCCTCCTCCGAGTTTCACCCTCCATTCGTTTCCCCATGATTGTGATTTGCAACATGTGCATTCCTAGATCTCTGCCCAGTGTTGGGCAGTTATATGAACATAAAAACATAAGAGCCCTGCTGGATCAGACCAGTGGTCCATCCAGTCCAGCATCCTGTTTCACACAGTGGCCAAGCAGTTCCTCTGGAGGGCCAGCAACAGGGCATAGAGGCTGAGGCCTTCATAAGAACATAAGAAGAGCCCTACTGGATCAGACCAGTGGTCCATCTAGGCCAGCCTCCTGCCTCACACAGTGGCCAGCCACTTCCTCTGGAGGGCCAACAACAGGGCACAGAGGCCGAGGCCCTCCCCTGATAAGAGCATAAGAAGAGCCCCGCTTGGTCCTGGGCGCTGGCAGTGCTAAATCTGAGATCTCCAGTCATCACCTGGAGGTTGGCAACCCTACCTATGCAAGTAAAAAGAAAGTCTGTCCATGAATTGAAATTTCGAGAGCAGCCACAGAAAAACCTCCCAAACTGGGCCCTTTTTCATTACGTGCTAAACCAGAATTGCACAATTCACAGATAACTTTTCTTCCCCGGTTCTGATTTTGGCCCATTCTGCATCTAACATTCTCTCCGCTGTTTTACCAAGCCCACCTTGGAACAGAAACTCTCCTCTACATTTCACTTTCTTTGATTGTCGGATTAAGAAGAGCCCCGCTTGGTCCTGGGCGCTGGCAGTGGTAAATCTGAGATCTCCAGTCATCACCTGGAGGTTGGCAACCATACCTACGCAAGTTTTAAAAAGTCTGTACATGAATTGAAATTTTGAGAGCAGCCACTGGGCCCTTTTTCATTACATGCTAAACCAGAATTAAGAACATAAGAACATAAGAGACGCCAACGTTGGATCAGGCCAAAGGCCCATCCAGTCCAACACTGTATCACACAGTGGCCAGAAATACCAGTGCCATCAGGAGGTCCACCAGTGGGGCCAGGACATTAGAAGCCCTCCCACTGTTGACCCCCCAACCACCTCTGAATGTCTCTTGCTTTGAAAACCCTATGGGGTTGCCATAAGTCAAGGACTGCACAATTCACAGATAACTTTTCTTCCCTGGTTCTGATTTTGGCCCATTCTGCATCTAACATTCTCTCCGCTGTTTTACCAAACCCACCTTGGAACAGAAACTCCCCTCTACATTTCACTTTCTTTGACTGTCGGATTTTATTACTGCCTCCACACTGCTTGCTGGTTTCACTTCCTTTGATCTCTTGATTTTATGGTACTGTCTGCATAGGTTTATGGCCGTTTTATGGCCGTTTTTTGGGGGGGTGACTCTGCAGTCAGTATGGTGTTGGCCAGGGACATTTCAATGTGGTTTTGAGCCACATCTTTTTCTGTTCCCCTGTGGGTTTGGTAAAACAATGGAGTGAATGCTAGATGCAGAATGGGCCAGTTTGGTGTAGTGGTTAGGAGCACAGACTATTCTTCTTCTTCTTCTTCTTCTTCTTCTTCTTCTTCTTCTTCTTCCTTCCCACCCCCAACCCCTTTCTTGCTTCTTTCTCAAGAATCAGGGACTGGCCCTTCTTATCCGCCCAAACCCAGGGCTGCGGTGCCGTCCTTCACATCTTTATTGGAAACCAGGCGCTTTCAAAGGGGGGGCTTATCAGACCTTCTCGCTCTTCCTTGCATTAGCACTCAAGATTCACTTCAGGAGCGGATAGCTTTCAGCCTCCCGAAGCTGCCGTTCATTAAGGAAGGAGTCGAGTGCTTTCAAAGTAATTCTTCTCCATGGAATCCGAGTGGCAGGCAGCCGGGGAAGAGCTGAGAGAAAAAGAAGCAGGTGGGAGGCCGAGGGGGGGGCGGAGGGGTGGTGGCAAGACCAGCCTTCTGCCATTTTTTGTCACAGAAGCCGGTCGATATCACTGGAATGAGGAGAAGGCTGCGGAGAAATGCCACCCCTTGGCCAGGGGCTGAACAATGCTGCTTTCTCGACCCTGGGGTTCTCCGTTAGCCAGATTCCATCCTCCTGACTGGTACAGCTTGCCAACCTCCAGGTGGCAACTGGAGATCCCCCAATATCACAATTGTTCACCAGGGCTGCGGTCACACACACTAAGGCTGTGATCACACACACTAAATCACTTAGTTTCAATCCACTTTCAGTGCCCTTTCCAACTGGATTTGACTGTGTCAACTGGCAAAGGCCTATTCTGCATCTAGCATTCGTGCCACTGTTTTACCAAAACCCACATTGGAACAGAAATTCCCCTCTGCATGGCATGCCGCGTTCACGTTATTTGATGGTCGGATTTTATGGTAGCCTCCACCCTGCGTACCGCTTTCACTTCCCGTGATCGCTCGGTTTTACGGTAGCCATCTGCATAGATCTATGGCCGTTTTATGGCCGTTCAGGGGTGACGCTGCGGTCAGTACCGCATTGGCCCCAAGGTATTTGAACCTGGTTTTACGCCACGTCTTTTTCTGTTCCAGTGTGGGTTTGGTAAAACAATGTCGTGGATGCTAGATGCAGAATGGGCCAAAATCCAGTTGGTAAGTGCATTGAGAGTGGATTGGAAGTGGATTATTTAGTGTGTGTGACCACAGCACAGAGGATCAAGATAGTTCCCCTGAAGTTCCCCTGCTTTGGAAGGTGGACTCTGTGGCCTTATATCCTTCTAAGGTCCTACCCCTCCCTAGACCCTGCCCTCCCCAGGCCGCATCCCCAGATCTCCAGATAGTTCCCAACAGAGAGCCGGCCATTCTAACAGGAGGCAGGCTTGCCAAAATCCAGGTGGGTAAACACAGAAAACACCCTGCTGAAATAATAAACACAATATTCACACGTACTTATAGCTAAATATATTTGCTTTTTATACACAACATCAACTCTAGTGTATTGTAAACACTTTCAAACTACAACATCACATTTCATACACTTTCAAACTAAGTTATATGACATGAAGAGTCCACCTGTCTTCTTCCCGATGGAGGATAAATACCAAGGTACAGTTATTTGTGAGGAGCTGCGGTGGCTCAAGTGGTTAAGACGCTGAACTGCAGGCTGTGGAAGGTCAGTAGTTCAGCCGTTCGAGACCCGGGTGTGCCGCATGACGGAGTGAGCTCCCGTCTCTGGCCCCAGCTCCTGCCAACCCAGCAGTTCAAAAGCAAGAAATTGCAAGTAGATAAACGGGTACCACTTTGGTGGGAAGGTAACAGCGTTCTGTGTGCCTTGGTGTTTAGTCATGCCGGCCACATGACCATGGAAACGTCTTCGGACAACGCTGGCTCTTCGGCTTTGAGATGAGCACCGCAACCCTAGAGTTGGATTTGACTGGCTTTCGAGCAAGGGAACCTTTACCTTTTTACAGTTATTTGTACCAAACAATGCAGCAACCTATTGTACATTTCCCAAGTGATGATCCATCAGGTAAAGCTAGCAGGCAGCAGTATGGTTTAATATGCTGTCGAAGGCTTTCATGGCTGGAGTTCATTCGTTGTTGTAGATTTCCCGGGTTGCCTGGCCGTGGTCTTGGCATTGTAGGACCTGACGTTTCGCCAGCAGCCGTGACTGGCATCCTCAGAGTCATAACACAGAAAGATGGAGTACTCAGAGAAAATAACACAGAGAGTACTCCATCTTTTAGGCGAACCTAAACAGCATGATAAAAAGTAGAGACATCACCCTGCCAACCAAAGTCCGCATGGTCAAAGCAATGGTGTTCCCAGTAGTCATGTATGGCTGCGAGAGTTGGACTATAAGGAAGGCCGAGCGCTGAAGAATAGATTCTTTTGAACTATGGTGCTGGAGAAGACTCTTGAGAGTCCCCTGGACTGCAAGAAGATCAAATCAGTCAATCCTAAAAGAAATCAACCCTGACTGTTCCCTGGAAGGCCAGATAATGAAACTGAAGCTCAAATACTTTGGCCACCAAATGAGAAGGGAGCACTCACTGGAAAAGACCCTGATGCTGGGAAAGATTGAAGGTCAAAGAAGACGGAGATGGCAAAGGATGAGATGGTTAGACAATGTCATCGATGCAACGAACATGAAATTGAGCCAACTTCAGAGGACGGCGGAGGACAGGAGGGCCTTGCGGGATCTGGTCCATGGGGTCGGGAAGAGTTGGACTTGACTGTGCGACTGAACAACAACAACTCCATCTTTCCGTGTTATACCTCTGAGGATGCCAGTCACAGCTGCTGGCGAAACAGCAGGTCCTACAATGCCAAGACCACGGCCAGACAGCCTGGAAAATCCACAACAACTAACCCAGTATGGTTTGCAAGGCAACAGACCTTCAGAGGCGGTTTGCCATTGCCTGCCTTTGTGTTGCAACCCTGGACTTCCTTGGTGGTCTCCCATCCAAGTACTAACCAGGGCCGACCCTGCTTAGCTTCCAAGATCTGATGAGATTGGGCTAGCTTAGACTATTCAGGTCATGCCTCCTCCTGGCATAGAGATCTCTAAAACCTCCCTTCTGAATGGCACTCTGCGGCCTTTTGTGATGCTCGCGAAAATGGCACTCTGTCTATGTTCAGGGGGAACTCATCTCTGAGGTATCTGAAGGCATGTGGATTGGTTTTAAGGGGAGGGGGAAACACAGAACATATTTACCCTAGAAACTACTTTAGCTCAGGAACACATTTCAGAAGCAGATGAGACAGCGGATGTACGTCATTGCACCATTAACCCTCTCCTTTCTAGTTTATTTCTGGCCTTTTGGGATACCAAGGTCTGCCCACGTTTACAAATTACCTTATTTGGGGGGATGTGAGGGTGATCTGGCTGTGACATCTGTCACCCCATTGATCGCCAGGGTTGATCTGGCTGGCTAGGCGGGTGTCCCCTACCTACCTCACCGCTCCATGTGTGTCCCTCTCAAAGTTGCGCGCTCGGTCGAAGAGGACGACAATCCCAGATAGAAGGAGTGTACCATTCTTCAGTCAAGGGCATACGATAGCTGTGCTCCCCTGCTAGAACCTCCAAACGGACCTTATTTAGGGAGCAGCCAGTTTGGTGTAGTGGTTAAGTGTGCGGACTCTAATCTGGGAGAACCGGGTTTGATTCCCCACTCCTCCACTTGCATCTGGCTGGTGTGACCTTGGGTCAGTCACAAGTTCTTTCAAAACTGTTCTCTCAAGAGCAGTCCTCAAAAGGGCACCGTTAAGAGCCAGTTTGGTGTAGTGGTTAAGTGTGCGGACTCTAATCTGGGAGAACCGGGTTTGATTCCCCACTCCTCCACTTGCATCTGGCTGGTGTGACCTTGGGTCAGTCACAAGTTCTTTCAAAACTGTTCTCTCAAGAGCAGTCCTCAAAAGGGCACCGTTAAGAGCCAGTTTGGTGTAGTGGTTAAGTGTGCGGACTCTAATCTGGGAGAACCGGGTTTGATTCCCCACTCCTCCACTTGCATCTGGCTGGTGTGACCTTGGGTCAGTCACACTGCCATTTGGAGCACTATTACCAGGAATTTAATCCTCACAATTTAAGTGACCCTGAGGCCTAATGTTTGCAAGAGGGTTGTCAGGTCCTGTGGAAATGCCGGTGAGGGGATGGGCGGGACATTCTGGGAGCGGGAAGTGATGTTCCGCCATGTGTCTACGTCACCCAGAAGTGACATAGACACATTGGTGACGTCGTGGGCGATGCTCTGGTTCATGGGCAAAACTCCATGGTAAAATCAGCCTCAGACCACAGAGTTTTGCCCCAAAAAGAGAGTGTCACACCTCGATGTCACCGACATGCCTATGTGACGTAGGCATCTCGTGTTTATTCTGGCAACGTTGCTGCTGCTGGGGGTGGGATTTCCTCCCGACAGCAAGCTGGCCAGCAGTGGGCATCTGCCCTCAACTGGGGAGTGGCAAACCTAGTTTGCAAGCTTGTGTCCAGATCATACCATTTCACACTGCAACTGGGGGGGGGGCAGGGCCTTGTGTGGTTGAGCGTTCCTCAATATAAAATCCCCTGCAGATAGAAAAGAAGCATCTCAGGGAGAAGGGGTCTACCCCAGCCTACTCCCTGATACACCGGTTGGTTTTTGTAAAGGGTTACATTTATGACACACATACCCCCCGCAGTCTGAAGTGGTACAGTCGTGTTATGTGTTATCTTCTGCTAGTCAGATTTTAGGTTGTGAGTAAACAGGCTACGATTTCTCAAGGTTGACTCAAGGCCTTCCTGAGAGTCAGTCATGAAAGTTCCAGGAAGAGGAGGGAGAGAGCCAGGCAGCCAGGCCCCCCCCCCCAAGGAATGCAAGAACATTTTTACACAGTTGTTGGGGCTGCGTTTTTCTTCTAAAACAACATCTTTTTCTTGCTGCCCTTGGAACTGTGGGTTTCAGTGTTCTCCTGCTGGACTGTCACTGTGTCTGCCTTCTTTATCCCCTTTCCCGTTTGTGTCCATCTGAGAAGATCTCAGAGCTTGTCATGGAACAGCCCCTGCTTTGACCTAATGTTTGCAAGAGGGTTGTCAGGTCGTGAGGTGCCGGTGAGGGGATGGGCGGGACGTTCCAGGAGCGGGAAGTGATGTTGTGCCATGTGTCTACGTCACCCAGAAATGACATAGACACATTGGTGACATCGTGGATGACGCTCTGGTTCTTGGTTCACTGTTGAAAAGAGATTAAAACAATGGACTGATTACCTTTTGACTGCATGTTATATTGGATTCTATAATATTTGCACGTTTTGCAGTAATTCTATCCCAACTGGGGAGTGGCAAACCTAGTTTGCAAGCTTGTGTCCAGATCATACCATTTCACACTGCAACTGGGGGGGGGGCAGGGCCTTGTGTGGTTGAGCGTTCCTCAATATAAAATCCCCTGCAGATAGAAAAGAAGCATCTCAGGGAGAAGGGGTCTACCCCAGCCTACTCCCTGATACACCGGTTGGTTTTTGTAAAGGGTTACATTTATGACACACATACCCCCCGCAGTCTGAAGTGGTACAGTCGTGTTATGTGTTATCTTCTGCTAGTCAGATTTTAGGTTGTGAGTAAACAGGCTACGATTTCTCAAGGTTGACTCAAGGCCTTCCTGAGAGTCAGTCATGAAAGTTCCAGGAAGAGGAGGGAGAGAGCCAGGCAGCCAGGCCCCCCCCCCCAAGGAATGCAAGAACATTTTTACACAGTTGTTGGGGCTGCGTTTTTCTTCTAAAACAACATCTTTTTCTTGCTGCCCTTGGAGCTGTGGGTTTCAGTATTCTCCTGCTGGACTGTCACCGTGTCTGCCTTCTTTATCCCGTTTCCCGTTTGTGTCCATCTGAGAAAATCTCGGAGCTTGTCATGGAACAGCCCCTGCTTTGTGAAAACCAGTGGTTAAAACCCAGGTGCTTTTAGCAGGTCTGCCAGTGGGGCCAGAGCTCCAGAAGAAGAAGGAGGAGGAGGAGGAGGAGGAGATTGGATTTATACCCCACCCTTCACTACCCGAAGGTGTCTTAGAGTGGCTTACAAACGCCTTTCCCTCCCCCTCCCCACAACAGACACCCTGTGAGGTAGGTGAGGCTGAGAGAGCTCTGACAATGACAGAAACTGCTCTTTTTCAAGAACAGCTCTATCAGAACTACGGCTTGCCCAAGGTCATCCAGCCAGGTGCAACTGGAGGATTGGGGAATCAAACCCGGTTCTCCCAGATTAGAGTCCGCGCACTTAACCACTACACCAAACCACTACTCCCACTGTGGTCCCCCAAGCACCAATACAGAGCATCACCGACCCAGACATAAGAAAATAAGAGAAGCCATGTTGGATCAGGCCAATGGCCCATCCAGTCCAGCACTCTGTGTCACACAGTGGCCAAAACCCAGGTGCCATCAGGAGGTCCACCAGCGGGGCCAGAACTCCAGAAGCCCTCCCCCTGTTGCCCCCTAAGCACCAAGAAGACAGAGCATCACTGCCCCAGACATAGCGTTCCACCTATACCTTGTGGCTAAGAGTCACTGATGGACATCTGCTCCAAAGGTTTATCCAGTCTCCTCTTGAAGCTGTCTCTGCTGATTGGCAGTGATTAGTGTCGCTCTAAGGACTAAGATGAACACCGAAGGGTAGGCTTTGATTGACACACAGCTTTCATTGATGACTGATTTACAGGATTTGTGAGCAATGTACCTGTCTGTGTAAACAATTGCCTGCTGAGCAGATAAGTTGCACAGCTAGGATAAGGAGGCAGTAGAACTCAAATGGGCTATGTGAAGAATGCTCATGTGCAAAAATCCAGTTGTGCTGTACTGCCTGGTTAGGAAGGGATTTGGTGAAATAACTGCCAGGCACCCATTGAACAGATTAACAAGCTATTAAACCAAGCATAAAAAAAAATCAGGTCTCTATTCACAGTGCCTGGTACAGGGCGCAGACTGAACCAGTGTGTGTTTGTGCATCCCTAAGTTTGGAGCAGCAGTTAAAGTATCCGTCCTGGAGGCAAGGGATCCAGGTTCGAATCTCCAATCTGCTATAACAGCTTGTACCAAACTAGTTCACACATTATGGGATCGCGCTGGATGATCTTGGGTCAGTCTCCCTGTCTCAGCCTAACCCACCTCACAGGGTAGTTGTTGTGAAGAGCAACTGGAGGATGGGAGAATGGTGGTGTAAGTTGTAAAATTAGAAGAAGGAGGAGAAGAAGAGGAGGAGGAGGAGGAAGAGGAGGAGGAGGAAGAGGAGGAGGAGATTGGATTTATACCCCACCCTTCACTACCTAAAGGAGTCTCAGAGTGGCTTACAAACTCCTTTCCCGTCCCCTCCCCACAACAGACACCCTGTGAGGCAGGTGGGGCTGAAAGAGCTCTTTCCAGAACTGCTCTTGAGAGAACAGCTCTGACAGAACTATGGCTTGCCCGAGGTCATCCAGCCAGGTGCAAGTGGAGGAGTGGGGAATCAAACCCGGTTCTCCCAGATTAGAGTCTGTGCACTTAACCACCACACCAAACATATATACGTATAAATACATATAACAAAATGGATAAATAAACAATGCCTGTCTTATACTTAAAAAAACACACATATTGACTTACTTCCCAAATGGAATTACTAGGCACAGATTGAAAGTGTAAATGAGGCCTCCCAAGATCCGATTGGGACACTCTGACAGCAATGCTGATTCTGTGAACTCAGGCAGATCAGGAGAGGAAGGGGAGGCAGGGTTGCCTCAGTGCTTAGTTCTCGTGGCCCTTTCTTGCACACCCAGGGAAATGCCAATCGCCACTTTGGGGCCAGGAAGCCATTTTTCTTCAGGCCACTTTGGCCGGCGATCCTGGAGGTCTTTTGCCATCTTCTGGGCATGGAACAGCGATCACTGGGGGTGTGGAGGGGGAGGTATTTGTGAATTTCCTGCCTTGTGCAGGGAGTTGGAATAGATGACCCTGGAGGTCCCTTCCAACTCTATCATTCTATATGCTGAATGATATTTCACTGATAATAATCTAGAATATATATATGTGTGTGTGTGTGTGTGTGTGTATGTATATGTATATGTATATGTATGTATAAACCAGTGTTTCCTCTAAGATGAGTTAGTGTGAGCTAGCTCACAGTTTTTTAGTCTCCAGCTCACACATTTTTGTATTAGCTCAGGAAGGATGAGCAAACTAATTTATGCAGGAGCCAAATCGCTCGCTCACAACTTTAATGCCGGTAGCTCACAAAGGAGAATTTTTGCTCACAAGACTCCACAGTTTAGAGGGAGCATTGATATTAACCAATACACTCTAAAATATTGAAACTTAATTCAGAAGTAGTCAATAAATAAAATTAATTTTGTTACTTCTGGTCCAGAAGATGCCTTTCAAGAGCTGTTCTGTCCAAGCCAAGCAAGACTGTCTCTTTAGCGAAGAAGAAGAAGAAGAAGAAGAAGAAGAAGAAGAGGAGGAGGAGATTGGATTTATACCCCGCCCTTCACTACCCAAAGGTGTCTCAGAGCGGATTACAAACTCCTTTCCCTTCCCCTCCCCACAACAGACACCCGGTGAGGGAGGTGGGGCTGAGAGAGCTCTGACAGAAACTGCTCTTTTTCAAGTACAGCTCTTATCAGAACTATGGCTTGCCCAAGGTCATCCAGCAAGGTGCAAGCGGAGGAGTGGGGAATCAAACCTGGTTCTCCCAGATTAGTGTCCACACACTTAACCACTACACCAAACTGGCTACACCAAAAGAGCAGTGTTGATAGACAAAAGTGCTAGAGCTTTATACCAGGTGTTAGATGATGCCATCCTTGTGGAACGCCTTGCAATTGCCACGTGATTGCACAGCCCCCATGCAGCATAACATTTAGAAAATATAAGACAATATAAAAACAATCCAGCCTGTTACATGCTTTCAAGGAGGGGCAATCCAGATGTGCCCATAAATTGTCAGTTGATGGAAGATTGTGTAATTAGCCGATCCACTTCTGAGCAGAATAATCCATGCATGATAGCTTTAAATATGCCTATTACCAAAAAACACAACTCGGGTATCCTTTGCAGCTAGGGAAGGTAGCACTGAGAATCCGCAACATTTCTATAAACCAGGCCCTTAGCCAGGATTTTTTAAGTTGGGGGGCATTGACATTTCTTAGGGGGCACTGGGTGATTGAATTAATGGAATACCTGGTTCCTTCCCTGCATCTGCCACTGCTCGGGGGTCTGGGGGGGCTTGCCAGTAAGTCAGGGGGCCTAGCCCCGAGTTGCCCCACTGTAGCTATGGGCCTGCTATAAACAAAATCTACCACTCAGAGGTTTGATTCCAACTATCATTTCTGCTGGTTAAAAAAAAAAGGGAGGAAGGAGGTGCCCTTTGAGCTCCAAAGAGGTTATGCTGAGATCACGGGACCTGCATGGACAGAAGCAATGCTCCCTCTAAGCTGTGGAGTCCTGTGAGCAAAAATTCTACTTTGTGAGCTGCCGGCATTAAAGTTGTGAGTGAGGCCATTTGGCTGCTACATAAGTTAGTTTGCTCCGGAGCCCTCCTTCCTGAGCGAAGACAAAAATGGGCGAGCCGGAGGCTAAAAAAACCTGTGAGCTAGCTCACACCAACTCAGCTTAGAAGGAACACTGGACAGAAGCTGCATGGGACACAGGCCTGGAAGAAAGAGAAGGTTTGGGTGAGGATGAAAGAGAAAGCCAGCCGGATCCAACCTGTTGCTCTAGGAAATTCCATCCTCAAGGTTTGTCCTGGACAGAAACCAAAATGTGTATGTATAGTGCTGTCAAGCTGCAACCGACTTATGGCGACCCCAGCAAGGGGCTCTCAAGGCAAGTGAGAAGCAGAGGTGGTTGGCCATGGCCTTCCTCTGCAGAGCCTTCCTTGGTGGTCTCCCAACCAAAACTTATGGCCACCCCAGCAAGGGGCTCTCAAGGCAAGTGAAAAGCAGAGGAGATTGGCCATGGCCTTCCTCTGCAGAGCCTTCCTTGGTGGTCTCCCATCCAAGACTTATGGTGACTCCAGCAAGGGGCTTTCAAGGAAAGTGAGAAGCACAGGTGGTTGGCCATTGGCTTCCTCTGCAGAGCCTTCCTTGGTGGTCTCCCATCCAAGCCCTATGGCCACCCCAGCAAGGGGCTTTCAATACAAGTGAGACACAGAGGTGGTTTGGCATGGCCTTCCTTTGCAGAGCCTTCCTTGGTGGTCTCCCATCCAAGACTTATGGCCACCCCAGCAAGGGGCTTTCAGGACAAGTGAGAAGCAGAGATGGTTGGCCATTGCCTTCCTTTGCAGAGCCTTCCTTGGTGGTCTCCCATCTTATGGAGAACCCAGCAAGGAACTTTCAAGGCAAGTGAGAAGAGGAGGTGCTTGGCCATTGCCTTCCTATGCAGAGTTTTCCTTGGTGGTCTCCCATCTAAGACTTATGGAGGCCCCAGCAAGGGGCTTTCAAGGCAAGTGAGAAGCAGAGGTGGTTGGCTATTTCCCTCCTCTGCAGGGTCTTCCTTGGTGGTCTCCCATCCAAGTACGGACCCTGCTTAGCTTTTAACTTATGATGACCCCAGCAAGGGGCTTTCAAGGCATGCAAGAAGCAGAGGTGTTTTGCCATTGCCTTCCTCTGCAGAGTCTTCCTTGGTGGTCTCCTATCCAAGAACTGACCTTGCTTAGCTTCTATGATCTGAAGATATCGGGCTATGCCGTGCTGCCCTGCCTCCCCAGAAACCAAAAATAGCCTCCCAAAATATGCATCCTTTGCCCCATGGGATAGAATTCATACCATGGAACAGAATTTGACTTTGCCAATGGGGGAAAAAAATGGCTGCTACTCATTTACTGGCTTATGTGAATGTCTATGCACTTGTTTTGTCCCGAGAGGCATTAAAGATGGCTTATAATGCATGGATTTAAAACCATGTACAAAGCGATCCAAATGCAGTGCGGCATTAACGTTCATCCCGTCCGCTGATTAAATGGGTTGGTGCTTGCGGCACTCAAAAGAAAACCAGTTCCGCTTCTTCATCAGCTAGGAAGGCTGGACGGTTTTCTTCTCAGGTCTTTCTTTAAACGTTTATCTTAACGGCCTCCCTGGAAATGGACTCAATAGCCACTTTTCCCTTCCTTTGGTGGTAAAGAGCTCATGGTTCTATTGTCCTTTTGCTTCTGTATAGTGGCTTACTCAGGGCTTGAAGACTATTATCACACCTCCCATCTTCTTTTCCCTTCTATGCTGTAGGGGCCTGTTTCTTTCAACCTTTCCACGTATATCTAGCATTATAAACTCCTCGTCGGCTTTTGTTCCTGAATTCTTTCCGCCCCCCCCCGCCCCCTTATCCTCATGCATTGCCTTGAAATGTAGCAACCCAATCTTCCATACAGAATAATAATCTGAGTGGATAAAAATGGATGCTTTTATAAAAAATTAAGTCTAATTTTAACACATCTCCAGGACAGTGTCTATGCTTCAAGACACTGTTGCATACATCTGGATTTTGTATAAATGTGCTGGAGCCAGGGCTATTTTTGGGCAGGAACGCACTGGAACGGAGTTCCAGCCGGCTCCCAAGTCGGGGTGGCTGCCATTTGAGGGGAAAACTCTTTGTTTTCCCCTCAAATTGCGTGGCCCCGCCCCCAGCGTGCGACGTCACTTCCGGGTTCCGGGTGATGCGCACGCGAGGGTGGGGTTTCCCCCGGGCCCCGATTCCGGCGCGCCGGGAATCGGGGCTCCGAAACGGGGGATTCCCCGCCCCCCGGCTGCATTTGGCAGCCCTACTCTTCACCACTACACCAAACTGGCTCTCTGTGGTTCTGAGTTGGCTCATTGCTCTACTCAGCTCAGCCTTACAGTGACCCTGTAGGGCGGGGTCCCCAACACGGTGCTTGTGGGTTCCATGGGGCCCCTGACACCTCTCCCAGTGCCCAAGTGTTTTTAGAAAGTGGGCGGGGCCAGGTGGGACTTTAGCCCAGCAAGGCTTTGTATTGGCCACTGGAGATTTGATTGGCTGTGCAGATTGTTTTTTAAACGTTGCTTTGGCAACAACTGCCACCGCACCACAAGGGCCCTCACTCTGTGACTGAAGGCAACCTGTGGCAGCCATTTTGTTGTGGTGGGCCCCACCTTCTTCAGCAGCTATTTCGTGGCAGCCATTTTGTGGCTGTGCCTACCATGTTGTTGCAGAATGCTTCTGGCAGTTTCTGGATGCCGGTGGCCCGATTCTCTGCATGTTTACGCAGAAGAACGACTTTATTCTGAGGCGCTTGATTCCTAATGGAAGTGCGTAGGATGGCAGCCTTGACTTCCAAGGAACTCATCTTACTTAATGTAAGACTGACTTAATAGCATGAGTACAGAGGGAACCAGATCAAACTTGTCTGTAAGCAGGTTCCATTCTTAAGGGCAAAAGACACTTGGCTTGCGGGACCAGAGGTTTCGGATCCGGCTCCTAGGTGGTACAAAGGCTCTGTTTACTAGCACTTGTATTGTTAATGATGATTTATATATACGGTTGCCAACTCTGAGTTGGGAAATTCCTGGCATCCGGGGAGGGGCTTCAGCAGGGTATAATCAGTGATGGCCCCAGGTTTTTTCGCCCACTAGGTGAGGATACATTCGGGCGCCCCCCTGTGCAGGGCGGGATGGGGGTGGCTGCTGGAGCCACAGTGGGTGGGCCGAGGGGGCAAGCTGCAAATGCATGCGGGGGGCGGGATCACTTGAGGGGAGGGAGAGGGGACCTGTGCCAGGCTGCAAAAGGAGCTCCAAAGAGACTGCAGGGGCAGGGGCAGCAGAGGGCGAGTGGCACTTTCCCGCTGTCCCGGGCTGTTTCCCACGCCTGTCCCCCACGCCTCCTTCTCTTTCTGTCTGGGGGGCTGCAAAGAGGGGAGTCTCTTGCCGGGGACGGAGTAAGAACCCGGCAAGGGAGGCTTCCTATGTGGGGTGAGGCGGGGACGAGGCTGGCCAGAATGGCGCCCACATCGAGCCATCACCCTAGGCGACAGTCTAAAATTTAACAATAATGGGCCGGCCCTGGGTATAATGCCATAGAGTCCACCTTCCAGTGTGACCATTTCCTTTTTTTATTATTATAACTTTTAAAATTATTTTCTCACTACAAATACTAACAACACTACAAACACTACAACACTAAACTAAAATATAAGGTACACAAGGATCATGCAAAATGATTGGTCATTAGCTTAGGCAAAGTTCCCTCTATAGTAACATTAATGGAATAGAGTTATTTCTTATCACTTCCTTATAAACTGGTATTTATATGATTAAATCAGGTAGTTACAGTTTAAACAATTAAACTTTCAAATTTATAAGATTATATTATTTCAGCTTCTTTTCTCTGAGCTTCTTTTTATCAGTTCCACTGGACCTTCAGGAGTTTTGGGGCCGCCGCCCCTTTATCTGATTCGGAGTCCTCTTCTGGGTTACTGCCCGCCGTGCTTCCCAGGACTTCCGACCCATATGCACTGCCTTCTTCTTCCAAGTCTTTTTCCTCTGTTGCTCTCTTGTCGTGCGCTGGTCTTTGTTGCTGTTCCAAAAACGTCTTTGCTTTAAAGACAGAGTCAATCTTTTCTTCTTTATCTTTATAGTTGAAGACAAGTCCCTCAGGTATTATCCATCTGTACAGTGTGGAGTTTTTCTGCAAAAAACTAGTTACTTTTTTACATTGTTTCCTCTTCCTTCTTATTTTAAATGGTATGTCTTTTAAGACTCTAATTTCTTCATCTTTAATTTTCAGAGTTCCATTTGTGGCCTTGAGCACCATGTCTCTTGTAGATCTCTGAGAATCTCACCATTATTTCCCCAGGCAGGTTTTTTTTCTTCTTAATAAATTCTGGATATGTCCGATAGATCATATCCATATCGCTTTGTAGTACATCCGCTGTTAAACCTATCATTGGGGCCAACGCTTTACTTAAGATTTCCTTCTTAAGATTCTCACCCCTCTGTTCAGGAACACCTTGAAATCTCAGAACATAAGTTGATTTTTCGATTTGGAGTCTTAAAAGCTGGTCTTTGTCAGAGATCCTCTCTTTTTCCACTACTTCCAGTCTTTGTTGAATTGCTTTTGACTTGGCTTCAACCTTTTTCACTGCTTTTGCCATCTCCTCTGTTTTTATATTAGTCTCTTTCAGCTGTTTTTGGAGTGCAAAGTTATTATTGAGGTTAGTCATCTGATCCAAAGAGGGCACAGTGCTGTAGCCAGCATATTGGGAAGGTCAGTATTCACTTCTGGTTTAGCAACCGGATGTGCTGATCTCGCAGTTCCGGGAGAGTGCTTCAGTCTCGGTCCCATCTTTTCTGCCTGAGAAATCATTGTTTACAGTTCAGAGAAAGTTTTTAAAAGTCACTGAAAGTTCATTTATGACATCTCTTTAAACGGATCTGTGCCTTACTTGATTCAATCCAGAATCACTGTTGCCTCTAGTCCCTTCTGTCGCTTAGAGAGTTCGTTTAAGGTTGTGGGGGGGGCAAATTCCCTCCCCCTGCGTCATTACAGATAGGTGCTTCGGATGGGCACTTAACTGCATAACCAGTTAAAGAGAAATAGCACTCACGCTTCATTCCATGCCAGCTACAGAGGTAGGGAGAACTTCGTAGTTTCACTTGATCACTTTTTTGCTCGCCCGGCGTACACCTCTTGAAGCCACGATGGTGCCGTGGCGGTGGGACCTATCGGGGCAAAGTGGAGCCTCAATCCCTTGGCCGCGGCCTCGGGAGAGGCACCTCTCATGCCCCAAGCTGGGAGTCCCCTCCAAGGACTCCGGGGGGGGGGGGGCTGGATCAACTGGGCCCCCTCACTTCTTCCGTGTCATGGGCTGCCCTTGTTGGAGCTCCGATGGAGCATGCCCGCCATACAAGTCACCAAAACCAGAAGTGGCCCAAAGAGACTATTTCCTGCAGGTGAACTGATCTCTGTTAACTGAGAGAAGCTGTAATTCCAGGATATCTTCAGCCACCATTTGGAGGTTGGCAACCCTATTTAATCACACAGTGGCCAACCAGTTTTTCTGGAGGGCCAACCACAGGGCACAGAGGCCAAGACCTTCCCCTGGTAAGAAAATCAGAAGACCCCTGCTGGAGCAGACCAGGAGTCCATCTAGTCGAGCCTCTGGGACAATCATGACACACAACCCTGGCCCCAGTTTCTGCCCTCTGAATTTGCTGGAGGTTTCCCACCATAAGCAGGCAAGTGGGAACTCTGTGCCTGAGAGATGCTGGGAGAGGCCATGGCTCAGTAGTAGATGACCCTGGATTTGTATGCAAAATAATGCAGATTCCTTCACTGGTATTCCCCAGTTAAAGGAGCTCAAGTAAGACCTTGGAAAATGGTGGACTGCAGGCAATGGCAAGCCAGATAGCCCACCACACTGTGTGACTGAACAACAGCAACAACATGTGTTCAGAGTTCTTTTATGGTGGCGAGGGCAGGGTGAAGGACTGAAAAGAAATGTGAGAGAAGGAGGTTCAGAGATAGGTCACGCCGGGAAGAAAAGCTATTTTGTGTTGTATTCCCTCAAGTAGCACCTTCAGAAAAAATAAACTATAATGATACTTTTCCGTGACACTGGCTGGCCTTCCGCTGGAAAGCTATTTTATCCCATTATGGATTGATTTCAGTCATGAACACATGGAGTTCCCATCCATGAGTCAAGCCAATGGTCTCTCAAGGTCCCTTTTGTCTACTGTGATGGACAATGGCTCCCAGGTGAAGGTCCTTCCCATTACCGGCTACTTGTTTGGTGTAACGGTGTAGTGGTTAAGAGTGCGGACTCTAATCTGGGAGAACCGGGTTTGATTCCCCACTCCTCCACATGCAGCTACTGGTGTGACCTTTCAGAGCTGTTCTGCCAGCACCTCTAGCAGAAAGGAGCAGGTAGCAAGTGATGGGAAAGACCTCTGCCTGAGACTCTGGTGAACCACTGCCAGTCTGAGTAGACACTATGGATCTCGATGGGCCAATGGTCAGGTTCAGAATAAGGCAGCTTCATGTGAGAGGCAGTGGCTCAGTGGCTGGGGTTGTGTCTCATGATTGTCCTGGAGAGAATTTTTTTAAGGCCTCAACTATATATAGGAAGTTCTGACCACAGAGTTCTAGATTATTCCCAGGGCTATTTTTGGGCAGGAACGCACAGGAACGGAGTTCCGGCTGGCTCCCAAGTTGGCCACGCCCAGCAGGAACTCATTAGCATAACAGACCACACCCAACAGCAGAAACTCATTAGGATTGGCTACATTAGGGGTGTGTGGCCTAACATGCAAAGGAGTTCCTGCTACAAAAAAGCCCTGGGTTTTGACAACAAACAAGGTAAACAGGATAAGAAGCAAAAGGTGGGTGTGGCTGGATGACCACACTTCTGGCAACATGGGGGTGTGGCCTAATGTGCTAATTAGCTGTGCTGTCAGGGGTGTGGCCTAATATGCTAATGAGTTTCTGCTGCTGGGTGTGGCATATTATGCTAATGAGTTCCTGCTGGGCTTTTTCTACAAAAAGAGCCCTGATTGATTCCTATAGCTACCTGGAAGTGATGGGGGTGGTTGTAACAATTGTCTGAAACTCTATGGTATGGGTTGGGAAATTCCAGGAGATTTGGGGTGGAGCTTGGAGTAGAGCTTAACTGGGATGTGATGGCATAGACCCCTGCCCTCGAAGGGTTGCCAACCTCCAGGTGGCCAGACGAAGTATACCCACCATGAAGAAGGACAAAAACGGCAATTTATATAATCAATCAAATGTATGTAGTGCAATTAATATGTCGATCGAGATATTAATTGGACTACACCCGTTTCATTGTTTATATAAATTGCAATTTTCATCATTCGTCATGGCATGTGTACTTAGCTCTAATCCAATAATAGAAGGCAAAAACAAAAACGCTGCTGGCCCCGCTGGAAGCCTGAAGCCGCGGAAGCCGATTAGACATTGGAGATTCAAGTCCATTCTTGTATTGAATTGTTATTGTTCCCAGTGCATGTGAGTAAAAGTATGGAAACCGCAGCAACTTAAAGGAAACACCCTGATGAAGGATGAACTTTGAAACGTTGTAATCAAACATCCGGACACAACGTCGCATTACTATATTAGTTCTCCATTATTATGTGGATTTTTTTCTATTGTAGTGTATTATTACACAAGTTCTTCATTGTTTCTGTTTTGTATTTTTCTTAGAGGGCTACTTTGTATTCGCTACGGTCTATTACATGTCCTTTAGCATTCTGCCAATTTGTAAGTTGTGAGTCTGTTTACTACTCCTGCTTTTGCCTTCTGTTATTGGATTATTGGAGCTGCAGTGGCTCAAGTGGCTAAGACGCTGAACTGCAGGCTGTGGAAGGTCGGTAGTTCAGCAGTTCGAGACCCGAGTTGCCGCATGACGGAGTGAGCTCCTGTCTCTAGTTCCAGCTCCTGCCAACCTAGCAGTTCGAAAGCAAGAAATTGCAAGTAGATAAATTAGGTACCACTTCGGTGGGAAGGGAACAGCGTTCCGTGCGCCTCGGTGTTTAGTCATGCCGGCCACATGACCATGGAAACGTCTTCGGACAGCGCTGGCTCTTCGGCTTGGAAACGGAGATGACCACCGCAACCCTAGAGTCGGACTCGACTGGCTTTCGAGCAAGGGAACCTTTGCCTTTACCTTCATTGAATGGTGTATCCCATGATCTCTCTACTTTTGTAACCTCCAGGAGGTGGCTGGAGAACTCCTGGGATTATAACTGATCTCCAAACGACCGAGATCAGTTCACGTGGGGAAAATGGCCACCTTTTTAAGGTGGACTCTGTGGCATTACTCTGCTGAAGCCCCTTCCCACTCCAAACCACTTACAGGTGGTGGCTGGAGACCTCCTGGGATACACCTGATCTCCAGGTCACAGAGGTCCGTTTGCCTGGAGAAAATAGCTGCTTTGGAAGGTAGACCACACATCATTATAGCCTCTTGAGGTCCCTTCCCGCCTCAGGCTTCACTTCAAAAATCTACAGGTATTTCCCAGCCTGGAACTGGCAACTCTAACAGACAAAGAAGAAGAAGAGGAGGAGGAGGAGATTGGATGTATCCCCCGCCCTTCACTACCCAAAGGAGTCTCAGAGTGGCTTACAAACTCCTTCTCCTTCCCCTCCCCTGTGAGGTAGGTGGGGCTGAGAGGGCTCTGACAGAAACTGCTCTTTTTCAAGAACAGCTCTGATCAGAACTACGGCTTGCCCAAGATCAACCAGCCAGGTGCAAGTGGAGGAGCGGGGAATAAAACCCGGTTCTCCCAGATTAGAGTCTGCACACTTACCCACTACACCAACTGGTGTAGAGGAGGAGGAGGAGATTGGATGTATCCCCCGCCCTTCACTACCCAAAGGAGTCTCAGAGTGGCTTACAAACTCCTTCTCCTTCCCCTCCCCTGTGAGGTAGGTGGGGCTGAGAGGGCTCTGACAGAAACTGCTCTTTTTCAAGAACAGCTCTGATCAGAACTACGGCTTGCCCAAGATCAACCAGCCAGGTGCAAGTGGAGGAGCGGGGAATAAAACCCGGTTCTCCCAGATTAGAGTTCGTGCACTTAACCACTACACCAACTGGTGTAGAGGAGGAGGAGGAGGCAGTGACAATGACTGGATTATACCCCGCCCTTCACTCGGAGTCTCAGAGCGGTTTACAATCTTCTTTCCCTTCCCCTCCCCACAACAGACACCCTGTGAGGTAGGCGGGGCTGAGAGAGCTCTTTCGAGAGCACAGACACACATTTTGTATTTGTAAACTTGTCTGTCTGATGCAATTATTAGGAACTCTGTGTTAACGTTAGCCTCCCCTGTTCAGTCTATACCGACCAATCAACCTGGGTCTGCCACTGTAATCTGTGATATAAGCATAAGCATTTCAATGTGGGGTGCTGATGAACGGTGAACAATTGTGTGATTGCATCGGATGCAGTCTGCTGCTCAATGAAGGGGAAGCAAGTTGCTGGGGAAAAACAGGGCAGACAGCAAGTATACCTGAGTCGAGGGGGGGCAAGGCAGGCGGGAATGACAACCAAGCTGCCCCAGATTTGGGTTATATTTTGCTGGAATTGATCTCCATTGCCGAGGTTAAAAAAAATATTTAAAAAAAAAACCCTTCAAAGAATGATCCAGGCATGGAAAGGCAAGCCAGAATTGTTGTTCCGTCGCACAGTCGAGTCCGACTCTTTGTGGCCCCATGGACCACATCACGCCAGGCCTTCCGGTCTTCCGCCGTCCTCTGAAATTTGCTCAATTTCATGTTCATTGCATCGATGACACTGTCTAACCATCTCATCCTTTGCCGTCCCCGTCTTCTTTGACCTTCTATCTTTCCCAGCATCAGGGTCTTCTCCAGTGAGTGCTCCCTTCTCATTGGGTGGCCAAAGTATTTGCGCTTCAGTTTCATTATCTGAGCCTCAGTTTCATTATCTGGCCTTCCAAGCTCTTCGGCTTGGATATGGAGATGAGCACCGCCCCCTAGAGTCGGATTCGACTGGCTTTCGAGCAAGGGAAACTTTACCTTTAATGCACTTCAGCAACTGTTTGCAAGTGGGTTTTGCCATTTTCTTTTTGCCCTTTGAACGGGTTCTGCCCTTTCTTACACGTCCAGGGAAATGCTGATTGCCACTTTGGAGTCAGGAATCAATTTTTCTCCAGGCCAGTTTGGCTGGAGATCCTGGATGTTTTTTTGCTAACTTCTGGGCATGGAGCAGGGGTCACTGGGGGTGAGTGTGGGGGAGGAAGTTGTGGACCTGCCTTGTGCAGGGGGTTGGTCTAGATGACCCTGGAGGTCCCTTCCAGCTCTATGATTCTATTCTACGATTTCACACCGTAAAATCCAGTTGCAAAACGTGTTATTTAGCGTATGTGAAAGTGCTGGATTCGTTGGTGGAAGCATTCCATCCTTGTCAGATTTCAAGTCGCTCCCCTGGTTCAAGGCAGAAGGTTGAAACGCCATCTGCTTCAGAACGGAGGTACAGAGGTGACATCATGGATGTTCTTGATTTCTGCTCCTTAAGCCAAAGGAGTATATTTGAGGTGGCGGATGAAGGTCTCAAACAGGCAGCAGGTTTTGTGGACAGCATTGCCAGAGCCCCAAAAGAAGTGGGATTAGGTTGTAGCTGTAGCTGTGTTTTTTTGTTGGGCAGAAGGTCCCATATTTAATCCCCAGCATCTCCAGTCGACCTTAGGACCTTAAGAGCCTCTTGTTCAGAGTGAAAGAGGAGAGCGGAAAAGTGGGCTTGAAGCTCAACATCAAAAAAACGAAGATCATGGCATCCGGCCCCATCACTCCTTGGCAAATGAAATCCATCTGGTTGTCCTCATGAATTACCCCTGCATTGACCCATGTGGATCTATAAGAACCAGATCATCACTGAGACAGTACCCTAAGACCACAATTGTACCTTTAAAGATTGACTACCTCTTTCAATAGTCTTTCAGTAGTCATGTATGGCTGCGAGAGTTGGACTATAAGGAAGGCCGAGCGCCGAAGAATAGATTCTTTTGAACTATGGTGCTGGAGAAGACTCTTGAGAGTCCCTTGGACTGCAAGGAGATCAAATCAGTCAATCCTAAAAGAAATCAACCCTGACTGTTCCCTGGAAGGCCAGATAATGAAACTGAAGCTCCAATACTTTGGCCACCAAATGAGAAGGGAGCACTCACTGGAGAAGACCCTGATGCTTGGAAAGACTGAAGGTCAAAGAAGACGGGGACGGCAAAGGATGAGATGGTTAGACAGTGTCATAGATGCAACGAACATGAAATTGAGACAACTTCAGAGGACGGCGGAAAACAGGAGGGCCTGGCGTGATCTGGTCCATGGGGTCGTGAAGAGTCGGTCTCAACTGTGTGACTGAACAACAACAACAACATCTCCAGTCGAAAGGATCAGGCAGAAGGTGCTGTGAAAGACCTCTGCCCAAGACCCTGGAGAGCAGCTTCCAGTCTGAGTAGACAAGACTGATCTTGATGGGCCTGATTCAGTATGTGATTAAAAAAATGTGTGTTTCATGTTCTTGTCATCTTGGGACATGGTCACGATAGGTTCATCGTTAGGGAAGCCACCCTCCGGGGGAGGGGGCTGTGGCTCAGCGGCAGAGCATCTGCTTGGCATGCAGAAGGTCCCAGGTTCCATCCCTGGCATCTCCAGTTAAAAGGACCAAGTAGCAGGTGATCTGAAAGACCTCCGCCTGAGACCCTGGAGAGCCACTGCCAGTCCGAGTAGACAATGCTGACCTTGATGGACCCAGGGTCAGTTTCAGTAGAAGGCAGCTTCATGTGAGGGGCAGTGGCTCAGTGGTAGAACATCTGCTTGGCATGGAGAAGGTCCCAGGCTCAATCTCCAGCATCCCCAGTTAAAAGGGCCAAGTAGCAGGTGACGTGAATCACCTCTACCTGAGACCCTGGACAACCACTGCCAGTATGAGTACAAGATTATGCATGGGATAGAACAGGTCGAGAAAGAAGGACTTTTCTCCCTTTCTCACAATACAAGACCTTGTGGGCACTCCATGAAATGGCTGAGCAGTTGGGTTAGAATGGATAAGAGGAAGTCCTCCTTCACCCAAAGAGTGATTAACACATGGAATTCACTGCCACAGGAGGTGGTGGCAGCTACATGCATGGACGGCTTCAAGAGGGGATTAGATAAACATCTGGAGCAGAGGTCCATCATTGGCTCTTAGCCACAAGGTATAGGTAGGAACTCTCAGTCTGGGGCAAGTGATGCTCTGCATTCTTGGTGCTGGGGGGGGGAACAGTGGGAGGGTTTCTAGTGTCCTGGCCCCACTGATGGCCCCACTGGTGGAACTCCTGATGGCACCTGGTAATTTGGGCCACTGTGAGACAGAGTGTTGGACTGGATGGGCCATTGGCCTGATCCAACACTGGCTTCTCTTATGCTCTTATGAGTAGACAATGCTGACATTGATGGACCTATGGTCTGATTCAGGATAAGGCAGCTTCATGTGAGGGGCTGTGGCTCAGTGGCAGAGCATCTGCTTGGCATGCGGAAGGTCCCAGGTTCCATCCCCGGCATCTCCAGTTAAAAGGACCAAGTAGCAGGTGATCTGAAAGACCTCCGCCTGAGTCCCTGGAGAACCACTGCCAGTCCGAGTAGACAATGCTGACCTTGATGGACCCAAGGTCAGTTTCAGTAGAAGGCAGCTTCATGTGAGGGGCAGTGGCTCAGTGGTAGACAATACCGACTTTGTTGGCCCAAGGGTCTGATTCAGCATAAGGAGATAAAAATAGGGCCAAGGCCGATGGTGCGAGATCCGATAAAAAGATCTTTGGAGAACTACTGCAAGACGAACAGATTCCCCCTGATGAAGCCTGTTGGAGAAGCGCGTAGGGAATTTTTTTGGAAATTTAATTGAGCAATAAAGTATATATATTTTTAACCTGATTTTGCACCATCGGCCTTGGCCCTATTTATATCTCCTGCGACTGGTGCGGCTCTTTATTCCCTCGCTACTGATTCAGTGTAAGGCAGCTTTAGGTGTTCATCTTAGTTTGGGATGGCATCAGAATTTTACAGTAAAGTCACCTCTGCGTGCAGTGGGCAACCACTCGCTTCTGTTCTTTCTGCTGATTTATTGGATTGCGTTATCATCGAGTTTATTCCTGTTGTTATATATTTCTTGTCTGCCGTTTTAGTAAGTCTTCTGTTAGAAGACTGGGCTATGAATTTAGTAAGTCAACCAAAGGGTTGAGGCTCTGGGAGATGCAGGCTCAAGAGTGCCCTGCATGACCTCTCTCAGCCACACCAACCTCACAGGGTTGTTGTGAGGATAAAGGGGGCCGTGTAAGCCCCCTGAACTTCTTGGGGGAAGGATGAGATTAAAAGGCCCTTGACAGAACTGGGGTCTTTTATTGGTGTATACAGTCGCCTGTGCTTCAGATTGGAGAATACGCTGCAGTTTCGCCTACCTAGAATCATAGAGTTGGAAGGGAACTCCAGGGTCATCTAGTCCAACCCCCTGCACAATGCAGGGAATTCACAAACATCTCCCCCTCTACACCCGCAGTGATGGCTGTTTCACGCCCAGAAGATGACAAAAAAAACCCCACAAAACCTCCAGGATCTCCATCCAAACTGGCCAGGAGAAAAATTGCTTCCTGACCCCAAACTGGCGATCAGCATTTCCCTGGGCATGTAAGAAAGGGCCACAAGAACTAAGCACTGAGCACGGCTCATTTCCTGCAGGAGTGCACAGGAGCGAAGCTCCGGCAGTAAGAAGCCCAGAGGGCGGGCACATGCAGCAAGCCCCGCCCCCCAGTGGCACATTTAAGACCAAGGTATATTCAGGCACTAGCTCTCCCTCCTCTGTGAGGGCAGATCACCACGTTCCCTCCCTCCTCCAGCTAGCAATCCAAAACAGCCCAGTGGCACCTTTAAGACCAAGTTTTATTCAGGTACAAGCTCTCCCTCCTCTGTGAGGGCAGATCACCACGTTCCCTCCCTCCTCCAGCTAGCAATCCAAAACAGTCCAGTGGAGCCTGAGCGGTGGGTGTTGCCTTCGGACACACTTCCGGTGATGTCAGGGGGTGTGGCATATGCAAATAAGTTATGCTAATGAGTTATGCTAATGAGCCCCTGCACCTCTTTTTCTATGAAATGACCCCTGGCACTGAGGCAATGCTTCCTGCCCTCCCTTCTCATGATCTGCCTAAGTTCACAGAATTGCATTGCTGTCTGATGGCCATCTAGCCTCTGTTTGAAAACCGCCAAAGAAGGAGCGCCCACCACCTGCCGAGGAAGCCTGTTCCACTGAGGAACCGCTCAAACTGTCCGGAAGCTCTTCTTAATGTTAGGGTAGGCAGAAAGGCCAAAGTCTACAGGGAAATAAAGTGACCACTGTGACTAGGGTTGCCAGCTCCAGGTTGGGAAGTACCTGGAGATTTGGGGGATGGAAACTGAATGGGGTTCAGGGAGGGAGAAGAAGAAGAAGAAGAGATTGGATTTATACCCCGCCCTTCACTACTCAAAGGAATCTTAGAGCGCCTTACAAACTCCTTTCCCTTCCCCTCCCCACAACAGACACCCCGTGAAATAGGTGGGGCTGAGAGAGCTCTTTCGAGGACTGCTCTTGAGAGAACAGCTCTGATAGAACTTGTGACTGACCCAAGGTCACGCCAGCAGCTGCACGTGGATGAGCAGAGACTCAAACCCGGTTCTCCCAGATTAGAGTCCACGCTCTTGCCCAGTACACCAAACTGGCTCTCTGCAGGGTATAATGTCATAGACCACTGCAGGGTACAATGCCATAGACTTCACCCTCCAGGCATTTTCCCCAGGGGAACTGATCTTGGTCGCTTGGAAATCGTTTGTAATACCCGGAGATCTCCAGGTGTCGCTTGGAGGTTGGCAACCCATCCTGCTGTCACTCAGCCGGGGGGGGAGGATGGATTCTCGCAATGCAAGCGTGACTTTCTAGGAGCGAACATCGATGCTGGTTTCGAAGAAGGAGCAGGACCGAATCTCAGATCCGGCAACATTTCATCACTCAACAGTCGGGAAGAATTGAAACTGAAGGCAGTTCTTATTAGTCGATCGATCCGACTGCAAATACTCGCCAGCGCTGGCAGATATTAACATGAGATGCCTTTATTCATTAGTTTGGAAACAGAGACTGCGCTTCGACGGGTTGGAATATTTCACAGTTGCTGCCGAATGCCTGCTGCCAGCCAGGGTGGCTCCGGTATACATTAAAGCCACGGCTCGCTGGTGAAATCTCCACTGATGGGGAATGCACGTGGAATAAATACAGGCTGTAGCCAAGTGCGTATCAAGTGCAGACTGTGGCTCATCTCTGTAGGCCTATATTGACCTTTGGCTTCCAGCACTAATAATCACATATGTGCATACACAGGTATTAGACAGATTCATGGGGGGGGTTGAACTGTCAGCGGCTACTAGCCGTGGTGGCTGACGGAAAACCTCCACATTCAGAGGCATGGAGCATCTGAGTCCCAGAGCCAGGAGTCAACATCAGGGGAAGTCCTTGGCCTCTATGCCGTGTTGTTGGCCCTCCGGAGGAACTGGCTGGCCACTGTGTGAGACACACATGAACATGCATGAAGCCACTTTATACTGGATCAGACCTTTGGTCCATCAAGGTCAGTCTTGTTGAAGAAGAAGAAGGAGAAGACAAAGAAGAAGAAGAAGAGGAAGAGATTGGATTTATACCTCTCCCTTCACTACCCAAAGGAGTCCCAGAAGGACTTACAAACCCCTTTCCTTTCCCCTACCCAGAACAGACACCCTGTGAGGGAGGTGGGGCTGAGAGAGCTCTGACAGAAACTGCCCTCAAAGAAGAAGAAGAAGAGATTGGATTTATACCTCTCCCTTCACTACCCAAAGGAGTCTCAGAGTGACTTACAAACTCCTTCCCCTCCCCACAACAGACACCCTGGGAGGTAGGTGGGGCTGAGAGAGCTCTGACAGAAACTGCTCTTTTTTCAAGAACAGCTCTTATCATAACTATGGCTTGCCCAAGGTCATCCAGCCAGGTGCAAGTGGAGGAGTGGGGAATCCAACCCGGTTCTCCCAGATTAGAGTCCGTGCTCCTAACCACTACACCAAACTTAGACTGGCAGCAGCTCTCCAGGGTCTCAGGTAGAGGTCTTTCACATCACCTATTGCTTGGTCCTTTTTAACTGAAGAAGAGGAGAAGAGATTGGATTTATACTCGCCCTTCACTAACCGAAGCAGTCTTGGAGCAGCTTACAAACTCCTTTCCCTTCCCCTCCCCACAACAGACACCCTGTGAGGTAGGCAGGGCTGAGAGAACCAGGGACTGAACCTGGGACTTTCTGCAAGCAAAGCTGATCTCCCTGAGACATACCCCTCCCAGGCAGGATGCTGGACTAGATGGGCCACTGGGTTGATCCAGCAGGGCTCTTCTTCCTTCTTATGTACCCCTTTACTACTAGGCAGGAGAGGGGCATGCGGATGACTGTTTGGTGTAGTGGTTAAGTGTGTAGACTCTAATCTGGGAGAACCGGGTTTGATTCCCCACTCCTCCACTTGCACCTGCTGGATGGCCTTGGGCAAGCTGTAGCTCTGATAAGAGCTGTCCTTGAAAAAGAGCCGTTTCTGTCAAGAGCTCTCTCAGCCCCACCTACCTCACAGGGTGCCTGTTGTGGGGAGGGGAAGGGAAAGGTGTTTGTAAGTCGCTCTGAGACTCTGAGTGAAGGGCACGGTATAAATCCAATCTCTTCTTCTTCTTCTTGGTGGTGGTTGATACCACAGAGATACTGATGTCTTCCTAAATCAAAGGTTTTCCTCAGTGCAATTTTCAGGGTAAAAGAAGAAAGGAAGGGGTTGCCTCCCACTGGGAAAAAGGTCACAGGGTTCCCAAATGCAGTCTGTTATCTTCCCTTCCCTCTGAACATTTCAGACATTTCCCCCTCTTGCCATGCATTTCAGGAGCAAAAGCCAGAGTGACAGCCGGATAGATTCTCAGAGGTTTGGGATGTTGTTATATAAGAATGGCACAGATATTTGTTTGTGCGTCCTCCGTTCCTTAGCAAACGTCGTGAACTGTTAATTTAGAGCAGATGTACGTTGGGGATGCGAGGTTATGTTCAGAGAAGGGTTGGCAGGGTAGGGATTTAGGGAAAACAAAATACTGATTCTATCGGCGTGGAGATGGCGGAGAGGCGGAGGCCAGAGAATGGGAAAGCAGAGAAGAGACAGAGGTGAAAATCTTTGCACGGGGGCAGACGGCAGGCATGCCTCACCTGGTCACATTGCAATTTAAGGCTGGATGGGTTACCCTTCCCGGACCGGAGCTGAAATTGACCCATTTCAGAGAGAAGAGGTGGTACTTTCCCAGAGTGCAGTTGGAAGAATGGATTTGGAGACGATGCTAGGGGGGATATTTAGGAAGGTCACAGACGCAGGTGTGCGCGCACACAGAGTTTCAGTCCCTGTGCAGTGATTCCACCGGAATGCAAATCTCTCTGGCCAGCTCACTGATTCTGCACACCAATCGTCACAACCAGTGAAACGGGCCTGTTTCTTGGCTTAGAAAATTGAGGAATGCACTATAGCTGGTGCAAAGTGCCAAACCTGCTCTTAAAACAACATGGCAAAGCTCTGTCTCATCTTGAGAATATGTATGTATGAAACAGTGTCATTAAAACTCCGTGAGGATCTTGTCCCCTGCACATCCCTTCCTCCTTCAGGCCTGAAATGCTCCCTGAATCCTGGAACTCTAGCATGACTCTAGCCTGGCCCTCCTCTTGGTCTTTGCCCCCCCAAACCAAAGTGTTGCTGACGTGATGGTGTCGCTTCTGTGTGATGTCATCACATTACGTTTGGGGGTGGGATTTCCTCTTGACAGCCAGCAGGCCGGTAGTGGGGGAGAGGCCCGAAAACCAGGGATCCCCCCCACCCCCCAACTGGGGAATGGCATCCCTAGCACAAAAGAAAATTCAGCACAAAGACCATTGTATGTCATGTCTCTATCCCGTTTATTAAATGTTTTCCATACAAAACAAACACCAAACAAACAAACATACATACAACAAAAGGGGGGCTTCCGTTTACAACTTTAATTGGTCCGTTAAATTACCTCATACATTGCCAAATTGTATTTTTTAATTTTTTCCCCCACCTTGTATTTTAAAATATATCATTGCTTATAACTGGAAAAAGGAGTTATCGTTCCTATTTCCTTGTCTTTTGGTTGTATTTCCACATCATTTATTTGTTGGTTTCTTCTGTCCATTTGTATTCTCAAAGTTTTCTTCATTTTGTCCTTTCAAAATGAATGTCAGTTTGTCCATCTCTGCCGTTTCAAGTATTTTATTCATGATCCTGTTTATTAAATGTTATTTGTTCTTTCAATAGTCCTTCTGTATGGTGGAGTTAGCTTAGGGCTGCCAAGTGGGGGCGGGGGGCGGATAAACCCCTGCTTCGGGGAGGCACACTCCGTGCCGCCGCGGAATCGGGCCCCGGGGGAACTCCGCCCCCCGAAGCGCAGCATGGCTGCGTCACCTGAGGTGATGCAACCACGTCAATCACGTTGGGGGCCCGGGCGTGGCCCCGATCGTCGGAGGGAAAACTCTATGGCGAGGCTCCCCCGCCGGTAAGAAATTTTGACTTGGCAACCCTAAGTTAGCTCCAGGTGGGTATCCGTGTTGGTCTGACGCAGTGGAACAAAATTTTGAGTCCAAGGGCACCTATAAGACCAACAAAGTTTTATTCAAGGGATGAGCTTTTGTGTGCAAGGCACCCTTTTTCAAATACACTGGAATGGATGGTAGAGTTCAAATTTATAGACAGAGGCTGAACTGCAAATTAACATGTCAGATGATGAAGATGTTTTAAGATATGTGAAGACAAACTAAATAACAAGCTAAGGTTATAAGGTCAACTGTTGTAAAGCAATAGATATGTCAACACAAGCCTGCGACTCTCCATTCATTCCTCTCGGGCGTGGAGGTCACTTAAAAAAAATATATACCTAATTCTGTAATACCCAGTTTTCTGCTCTTACTCAGAAATCAGTTTTAATAATCAGTTTTCTGATCTTACTGGTAGTTTTTCAGTCCCCCTAAAATGCCTTGAGGAGCTGCGGTGGCTCAAGTGGTTAAGACGCTGAACTGCAGGCTGTGGAAGGTCGGTAGTTCAGCAGTTCAAGACCCGGGTGCCGCATGACGGAGTGAGCTCCCATCTCTAGTTCCAGCTCCTGCCAACCTAGCAGTTCGAAAGCAAGAAATTGCAAGTAGATAAATAGGGACCACTTCGGTGGGAAGGGAACAGCGTTCCGTGCACCTTGGTGTTGAGTCATGCCGGCCACGTGACCATGGAAACATCTTCGGACAGCGCTGGCTCTTCGGCTTTGAAACGGAGATGAGCACCGCAACCCTAGAGTCGGATTCGACTGGCTTTCGAGCAAGGGAACCTTTACCTTTAAAATGCCTTGAGTTATTTCAGCAAAGTTAGCTTCAAGTTTTAGTAGCTTCATCTCTCAAGTTTCAGATTTTTGTTGTCAGATATTGAAAAATTGCTTTTGTATTAGTCATCAAATCACATGAAAGGGCTTGGTGGAGAACCCAGGTTTTATCGCGTCTTTTTTACAGTAGACATTAAAGGTACATTTTGCTACATAAAAGAAACAAGTGGATTACCCATCCCCTATTTATCAAATGTCATTGATAGAAAGCGAAATGTCACTTGCGTGGAGTGGCAACCGGGTTCATAGCACCGCAATAATAAAAGCAAGGGCCCCGATCCTGTACTTTTATCTGCTAAAGGAAGCGTCGCCTCTTGAAAGCTGATACCGCGGGAAAACTTTGTTGGTCTTTTAGGCACGACTGGACTCATATCTTGTTGTGCTTCAACTGCAGACCAACATGGCTACTCACCTGAAATAATCCTGCAATAGTGATCATTGGGGCAGGAAGCGGGCTTTTGTGAGCCTGGCCAAAACAGATACTCTTAATGATACAGGATGGTGAGAGGGTTGGAATCCAAGTCTTACGAGGAAAGGTTGAAAGCAGTGTTCCCTCTAAACTGAGTTAGTGTGAGCTAGCTCACAGTTTTTTAGCCTCCGGCTCACACATTTTTGTCTTAGCTCAGGAAGGATGGCTCCAGTGCAAACTAATTTATGCAGTAACCAAATCACCTGCTCACAACTTTAAGGCCAGTAGCTCACAAAGTAGAATTTTTGCTCAAAGGACTCCACAGCTTAGAGGGAACATTGGTTGAAAGAGTTGGGTCTGTTTAGACTGGGAGAAAGAAGGCTTAGAGGGGACATGATTGCAGTCTTCAAATATTTGAAGGGCTGTCATGTAGAAGATGGAGCGGATCTATTCTCTCTTGCTCCGGATTGCAAGACTAGATCTAATGGGTGGAAATTACAAGGGCGTCGATACCAGCTAAATATCAGGAGAAACTTCCTAACAGTGTGGCTGAGCAGTGGAACAGTCTGCCTCGGGAGGTGGTGGATGCTCCTTCACTGGATGTTTTCAAGCGGAGGCTGGACGACCATCTTTCGAGTATGTTGTAGGGCTATCTTTCGGCTATGCTCCTGCAGAGTGCAGGGGGTTGGACTGGATGACCTGCAAGGGCCCTTCCAACTCTAACATTCTATGATTCTAAGAAACTCCATCTCCATCTGCATTGCAGTACTTATACAGGCTGCATGACAATGCATGGAAGCAAGCGCAAACCTGATGTAGGGAGGGACTGATTGTGGCTCAGTGGAAGAGCCTTTGTTTTGCATGCAGAAGGTCCTGGGTTCAATGCTTGCCATCTCTAATTGAAAGGACCAGTGAGTAGGTGATGTGAAAGACCTCAGCCTGTGATCTGGGATAGCCACTGCCAGTCTGAATAGACAAAACTGACCTTGATAGACCAAGGGGCTGATTGGTATAAAGCAGCTCTATGTGTGTTCATCACTTTCCATAGTCACTGGTTGGTACATAAATGCCTGGTACATAAATGCCAGCCTCCAGGTGGGACTTGGGGATCCCTTGGGATTGCAGCTCATGTCCAGACTACAGAGGTCAGAAAGAACTTGTGACTGACCCAAGGTCACCCAGCTGGCTGCATGCGGAAGAACGGGGAATCAAACCCGGTCCTCCCGAATTAGAGTCCGTTTTCCTAACCACTACACCAAACTGGCCGTTGTGTTTCTCTCCCCTTCTGGGAAGAAAATGCTGTGCAGTTTCCCTTCTTCCCATGAAGAGGGATGCTGTGGAGACAAGTAAAGATGGTAACATTCTGCGTCATATCAGGGAATACAGGAAACAATCAGCGATCACACAGTGAACTTAGCAAGTCAGGGGGGAAAACTGTGCGGAGGCACACTTAAGAAAGGCAAACTACACTGAAGTACAATACAATAATCCAACAGGTAAGCATACCAGCAATTTAATATTATGGAGACTTCCCTTTATGAATGCTGACTAGCTGCCCTTTAATAATTGTCACTATTCCCTTAATTGTGGGAAAGCTGTTTGCTGATGCTCACCTTGGAAATATATGACAAGTTCTTAAAGAATACTTTAATCAGACTCTACTGAGGAAGACTTCCGAAACGAAGGTTTGAATATCTGGAGTCTTCGTCCATTGTAGACTTCCTTGTTGGATCATTGAACACACCTGTTGAATTGTATACTTACCTGTTGGATTATTTATTGTATTTTTGGGTGTGATATTACTCTTAATTGAGTTAAAGAAGACGTTTCCGTGGTCATGTGGCCGGCATGACTAAACACCAAGGCGCACGGAACGCTGTTACCTTCCCACCAAAGCGGTACCTATTCATCTACTTGCAATTTCTTGCTTTCGAACTGCTAGGTTGGCAGGAGCTGGAACTAGAGACGGGAGCTCACCCCGTCATGCGGCAGCTCGGTCTCGAACTGCTGAACTACTGACCTTCCACAGCCTGCAGTTCAGCGTCTTAACCACTTGAGCCACCGCAGCTTCTTAATTGAGTTACCTATTAGCAAATATTCATTAGTATTATCGTGTTCGTGATAGTACTCCTTGGACCCGATCACACGCACAATTAGCCGCCCGAGAGGGACGAATGCCGGGCAGATTATATGGGCGCGATCACGTGGAAACATCTGGCAGGTGTGGCGCACCTGTCTCCAACCCGTAGCATACTGCCAAAGATCTGGAGTTAAAAAGTCCTTGGAAAAGTCTTCTATCAAATGGGTTGCAACGGACAGCTGATGGACTTCCTTCGTGTGATCGCTCCAGCGCGCTCCTCTTTTGTGTGATGGTGCAAAGAGCCATGCCTCCCTCCCGCGTTATTTGGCCCAACTGACCGGGACCCATGGCCACGGTCATACGGGCCGGAAAATGCGGGGAGGAAGTGTGGCTGTTTGCTCCGGGGCAAAATAACGCACGGTTGCATGAGCAGACGTCTCGTGGAGGTCCTGTGGAGGTTCCGTGGTTAGGGGGGAGGTGCTGATCACAGGACAATCCTGCGGCGCTGCAAAGAAGCGGGGCTGTGGGGCAAACGGGGTTGTGGGTTTTTTTTTAACTAAAGTGTGCGCATGCTCCGTTGGGTGCTTGTGCACATCCGTGGAGACTGGGGGGGGGGACCTTTTTTGCGAGGGGACATGGGCGGGCACCGGAACTACCACTGGAA
>NW_015163126.1:185769-197791 GCF_001447785.1 Gekko japonicus
GCTGGGGGCGGGGCCACGACCATTGGAGGGAAAAACATAGAGTTTTCCCTCGGATGACCATGGCCCCGCCCCCAGCTTGCCCGGCATGGTCGCGTCACTTCCTGGCGACGTGCATATCGGGGTGGAGTTCCCCCCGGGGCCCGATCTGGCGGCGGCGGGGAACGGGCCTCTGGGGCGGGCGCCCCCCCGGGGGGACTTGGCAAGCCTTCCTGTGGCAGTGAATTCCAAGTGTTAATCACTCTCTGGGTGAAGGAGGACTTCCTTTTATCCGTCCTAACCCGACTGCTCAGCAATTTCATGGAGTGCCCCACGAGTTCTTGTATTGTGAGAAAGGGAGAAAAGCACCTCTCTCTCAACCTGCTCTATCCCGTGCATAATCTTGTAAACCTCCATCTTGTAAACCTAATGGTCAGAGGACTGGACTAGGAGTGAGGAGTGTTTGTGTTAAAGTGCCATCAATTCACTCCTGATTTATGGCGACTCTATGAATTAATGTCCTCCAAAATGCCCTTATCGTTAACAGCCTTGCTCAGGTTTGGCAAACTGAGGGCCATTTGTGGCTTCCTTTTTTTTTTGGTAAAATAATTTTTTTATTTTCATGGAAATAACCTCTTACAGTTAAAAAAAACTATTATCATTCTTAAACCAATACCTATATTCCCATATCCCCCCTCCCTCCTGGTGGCTTCCCGCAATGTTTCCCCCTTTGACCCTCCAGTACATCTTAAGATAACACAGCACAATCCTTTCATCCAACACTTCAGCCATATTTATATAACAACATGCAGATTTATGAAGGGCACACGGTTCGTAATTTTGTCCATCTCTGCCATGAACAGAATTTTTCGTATCCATTCTTCTATTTCTGGTGTTCTTTCTTGTTTCCAACACTGTGCATACACCATTCTTGCAGTCGTGATCATATACCATAACATAGTCTTTTTAGTTACATTCAGCTCTTCCATTCTAAGTCCTAAGAGCAGAATTTCTGGTGCTTTTTTAAAGGAACATTTCAAAATTTTTTGCATTTCGCTGTGGACCTTTGTCCAAAAATCCACAGCTTTCTCGCATGTCCACCACATATGATAAAATGAACCTTCATGTTTTTTTACATTTCCAACACTTATTAGACATGTTTTGGTTCATATTTGCTATTTTCTTTGGCGTCATGTACCACCTATACATCATTTTATAACAATTCTCTTTTACATTAGTACATGTCGAAATTTTAATAGAATTTTCCCACAAATATTCCCACGAATCCATAGTTACCCCTATGTTCATATTAACTGCCCACTTGAGCATTTGTTCTTTTAGCCATTTGTGGCTTCCTTGATTGAGTCTGTCTGTCTCCTGTTGGGTCTTCCTCTTTTCCTGCCACGTTCAACTTTCCCTAGTGTTATTGCCTTTTCAAGTGGCTCTTTGTCTTCTCTTGTCTGAGGAGACCTGGGTTCAGATTACTGCTCAGCCTTGACACTCACAAGGTGACCCTCGGGCAGCCATGCGGCTTCAGTTCAACCCGCTTCACTGTATTGTTGTGAAGATGATGTGGAGGAGGGGAGAGTCGGTATGTCAACCTCCAGTGGGACCTGGGGATCCCCAGGAATTACAGCTCATCTCCAGACTACAGAAATCAGTCCGCCTGGAGGAAATGGATGCATTGGAGGGTGGACTCTATGGCATTGTACCCCACTGAGGTCCCTGTCCTCCCAGGCTCTATCCCAAAATCTCTAGGAATCCCCCAGCCTGGATCTGGAAACCCTGCCACACATTCCCTGCCAAGGGGGGACCTAGAAACCCTAGGGGAGACCCACATATGCCACTGTTCATTCCTAGGAGGAAAGGTAGGATAAAATGCAATAGATGAATTTGTTCACATGCTGTGCTTGCTGATCTCCATATTGGGGGGACTGGTATTCCGTAGGCCTGACATATAACCATAACTATACGGAGCTCAAGTGGTTAAGACGCTGAACTGCAGGCTGTGGAAGGTCGGTAGTTCAGCAGTTCGAGACCCGAGTGTGCCGCATGATGGAGTGAGCTCCTGTCTCTCGTTCCAGCTCCTGCCAACCTAGCAGTTCAAAAGCAAGAAATTGCAAGTAGATAAATAGGTACCCCTTTGGTGGGAAGGTAACAGCGTTCTGTGCGCCTTGGTGTTTAGTCATGCCGGCCACATGACCACGGAAACGTCTTCGGACAGCGCTGGCTCTTCGGCTTTGAAACAGAGATGAGCACCGCAACCCTAGAGTCGGACTCGACTGGCTTTCGAGCAAGGGAACCTTTACCTTTACTATACGGCTAGTAGAATACGAACAGGCTTTGGCAGCTGTGCAGACCTGTTGTTTAAATGGGGCAAAATAGCAGGAGCCGAATGTGATTGTGGTGCAGCCCGCCAAACTGTTTCCCATCTGTTACGGGAATGTGAGCATCATGCTTTCCGGGGAGATGTGACAGAGCTCTTTGAACTCTCCCCAGCTGCGATTGACTGGATTGAAAATGTAGGTATTAGTATTTCGGGGGAATTGCCCAACTGGTCTGCATGCCCCTTGTATCAACTTGGTTCCATAATTTTAAAAATGATTACATGCTTGTTGCGTGTGACCCTGCCATACGAAAAATAAAAACTGAATAACACCGTTTCACAGCCTGCACAGAGTCTCATAGGTCTGTTACCAATTGGCATGTGATGCTGACCAATATCCCCTGATGGGGGAAGGTGTGCTGCATGGAAGTGACAGGAAAAGCAGTCCAAAATCTCCTGTTGACCCCTGCCCCTGCCCCTAGCATTGGATGTTTTCTCATAACAAAAGAGCAGCCCAAGAGGTTCCCGCCCATCCCAAAATTGCTTCCATTGGGGCTGGGTCCAGTGATATCATGCTGGGAAGTTCAACAAAAACGTTAAGCAATCCCAACCCAGGCATCCTCCTGAAATGAAGGCAACTTTCTCCAAATGGGTGCTTCTTGCAGATGCCTGAAGTCCCTCCTCCTCCCGTAAAATGGAAGAAAGTCAGGATTTCCCCTTTGTTTGTTACGAGGAAGAGATACTTAGGAAGAAGCAAGTGGATGCGAGGAAACACATCAACGGGTGCTGGTATAATATGTCCAGAGTGAATCATAGAATCATAGAGCCGGAAGGGACCTCCAGGGTCATCTAGTCCAACCCCCTGCACAACGGAGGGAATTCACAAATACCTCCCCACACACACACCGCAGTGACTGCTGTTCCATGGCCAGAAGATGGCAAAAAAACCCTCCAGGATCCCCGGCCAAACTGGCCTAGAGAAAATTGCTTCCTGACCCCCAATGTGGTGATCAGCATTTCCCTGGGCATTTTGGAAGGAGCCGTTCACTTTGGAGTTGGGGCAGCATTGACAACTGCTGTACGACTTAAGGACCAGTGTGACAAGGAGGCCTGTCCCAGCATTGTTCATACACCTGAGGTAATGTCAGACAAGGCCCTCATTGTTTGGAAGTGGCTGTGGTCACACTGGCGTCTTGGCACAACCTGGTGCCGCCTCTAATTGAACCGGTTTAAAGTGTTGCGGGTCGTATCAGCCACACAGCAAACCCTGCTGAGGGTTACCAACAGAGACACCCCAGGGTAAAGCATCCACATTATTGCAGTGCCTCAGCCATGGAGCACGCTGCCAAAAATGTCCAAAATCCACGTGTGCGCATGCATGTGCATGTGCACACATGCGCGCACATGCGCACATAGGATTTTTTTTAGTAGCAGAACGGATCTGCAGGTTCAGATTGCCAAATCTGTTCTGCATGTGCTCCCCCACGTTCAGACATCTGGCCATGCGCAATGACAGCGCGGAGAACTGAAAACACCACTTGTGATGTGGTGCCTTTTAAACCTGGCTCCAAGGATCCTATGACGGGATAAGTACGGCTGGGGAATGCCTGGCAGATGTGGGTGTCTGACTGCCCCTTTGATCCGGAGGGGAGGAGTGGCCGTGTCGGGCCAAACTGCCTGTGTGATCACAGCCAATGTGTTATCTTGGGGAATGGTAGGCGGTAGGTTGCGTGGTGCCCTGACCGGGATGGCCCAGACTAGAATAATCTTGTCAGTTTTCAGAAACTAAGCAGGGTTGGCCCAGGTCAGTCTTTGGATGGGAGATCGCCAAGGAAATCTGGGGTCGCTACGCAGAGGCAGGCAATGACAAACCCATGGCCCTTTCTGCTGCGGTGGCTCAAGTGGCTAAGACGCTGAACTGCAGGCCGTGGAAGGTCAGTAGTTCAGCCGTTCGAGACCCGAGTGTGCCGCATGACGGAGTGAGCTCCCGTCTCTAGTTCCAGCTCCTGCCAACCTAGCCGTTCGAAAGCAAGAAATTGCATAGTAGATAAATAGGTACCACTTCGGTGGGAAGGGAACAGCGTTCCGTGCGCCTCGGTGTTTAGTCATGCCGGCCACTGGCTCTTCGGCTTTGAAACGCTGGCTCTTCGGCTTTGAAACGGAGATGAGCACCGCAACCCTAGAGTCGGACTCGACTGGCTTTTGAGCAAGGGAACCTTTACCTTTACTTTACCTATTTTTCCTTGGTCTCTGAGCGCATCCTATTCTTCTGTCCTGCATTCCCTCCTGCTGCTACGTCCACTTTGTTTCTCTTGTTTTTCCATTTGTTTGACAGGCATCTGCACTCAGACCGCTTCCAACACACTGTTGCCCCGCAGTTCTCGAAACTCCTTTTGCAGCGATTCTTTATTCTCATCCACTTTCGAATCGCTAATCCTTTCTAAAGTAGAATTGTTTCTGTGGGTATTTAAGTGCTGCCCACTGCCCCTCCCCCCGTTTCCGCCTCTCTCTTTAGGCCGACGCTCCCTCCCTGTTCTGTTTTCTTTCCCTCCTTCTCCAAAGACAAAAGAGGATATGTCCTCCCGCTCAGGCAAACTTTTAAAAAGCCAGAAAGAGCATAAGAAGGAATCGATGAATATAAAGGACTAGGGGATTTCCTGCTCCCAAATGTGTCAGTCTTGCATGTGTGGGTTTGGATTTCCCCCTCCCTTCCCTTTTCTTTTTGCAGAATCAGGGACGGAGGGAGGGAGGGAGGGAGGGGCTGGCAGCCAGTTATCTCCAAACACGCAGGTTTTGCTTGTAGATGCAGAATGCATACAGAATACACAAATAAATAAACCAGAGGGGGGGGGAAACCAATACAGAGGGAATGCACGGGACTGTGAAGTCAGCCCTTAAGGGCTCCTCGGATTCTCTGGAGCAAGCTTTCGGTGCAGAAAGGGCCCACTTCTGATTGCCACTTGCCTTGTAAACCCTACAGGGTCTCCATAAGTCAGCTTTGATACGACAGCAGTTTAGTTTATCCATTTCGGCTGTTTCCAGGATTTTATTTAAAATTTCTTTTTTCAAGGGTGTTTCAGTTCTTCTCCTATATTTGGCGTATAGTATTCCAGCAGTTGTAGTTATGATCAGGGCTATTTTTGGGCAGGAACGCACAGGAATGGAGTTCCAGCTGGCTCCCAAGTTGGCCACACCCAGCAGGAACTCATTAGCATAATAGGCCACACCCAACAGCAGAAATCCATTAGAATTGGCTTCATTAGGGGTGTGTGGCCTAACATGCAAAGGAGTTCCTGCTACAAAAAAGCCCTGGGTTTTGACAACAAACAAGGTAAACAGAATAGCAAGCAAAAGGTGGGTGTGGCTGGATAACTACACTTCTGGTAACATGGGGGTGCCTCCTAATGTGCTAATGAGCTGTGCTGTCAGGGGTGTGGCCCAATATGCTCATAAGTTTCTGGGGTTGGGTGTGGCCTATTATCAGGGGTCATTTCGTAGAAAAAGATCTAGGGGGACTCATTAGCATAACTCATTAGCATATGCCACACCCCCTGACATCACCGGAAGTGTGTCCTCCCCACAGCCGGTGGCGACCTCCAGCGGGCACCAGCAGGGAGCTCCAGGCCCCGCCCTCCCACACCTCACCCGGGGGGATGGCGTCCCCCCGCGTCCCCCCCCAAATGACCCCTGCCTATTATGCTAATAAGTTCCTGCTGGGCTTTTTCTACAAAAAGAGCCCTGATTTATGTACAAAATGAGATATGAATCATTTTTGTTACATTTCTCAGGTATAATATTTAACACAAACTTTTCAGGAACAGAGGGTACAGAACATTTCAGATTTTTTTGTAGTATTTTATGAATCATGCCCAGTATTATTATTTTTTTGCTTTATCACACAGCCACCACATATGATAAAAGGAACCAACCTTAGTTTGACATTTCCAAGAATCAGTTGAACATTTTGGGTCAAACTTAGCCAAGTTGTCAGGCGTAATGAACTATCTATAAAACATCTTGTATACGTTTTCTTTATACGAAATTGCTTTATATGAAAATGATCTGAAATTCATTGGCAGTCCTATCCATATGCCATGCAGCAATTCTGGGGTGGGGCACGGAATTCCTTATTACCTCCAAGCCATTAGAGACATCTGCACAGTGCTTTGGAAAACAGGTGGTTAATTTAGCTGAAGCCAGCATTCCCTCGACTTAACTTGCGGGCTTCCCAAGTGGATTTAAGGCCACGGATATGAAATTCATTGGCAGTCCTATCCATATGCAGTGCAGCAATTCTGGGGTGGGGCACGGAATTCCTTATTACCTCCAAGCCATTAGAGACATCTGCACAGTGCTTTGGAAAACAGGTGGTTAATTTAGCTGAAGCCAGCATTCCCTCGACTTAACTTGCGGGCTTCCCAAGTGGATTTAAGGCCACTGCCCTGACTCGTTGTGACTTGTCGCTTAGTGCTTAACACTCATTTGCCTTCCCTGTTTAGATGCTGATATTTCCCCCCTCTCTTTGTGTCTTTACAGTTGTTTTTTACTATTAGGAATAAAGGCCAGTACAAAGGAGAATCAGGATGAAAAGATGGCCGACTTCTTGTTACCACTGGGTTCCAACAGCTTCCACCGGTTCACGCCCGAATCCTTGGCTGCGATCAAGAAGCGAATCGAGGAGAAGATCGCCAGGAACGCCAAGCAGGAATACAGGGAGCAGGTGGCCGATGAAGAAAAGCCTCGGCCCCAGTTTGACTTGCAGGCCGGCAAGAAGCTCCCCGATATCTACGGGTCTCCTCCATCGGAGCTCGTTGGGGAACCCCTGGAGGACATTGACCCGTACTACAGTGATCACAAGGTTCAGTCTGGCGTTTTACCTGTGCTCTTTTTTTTAAAAAAGATGGCGGAGCGGGCAGAGGAAAGGCTGTGGATTCCCCCCTCATCTTCCTCTTACTTTCCGAGTGGCAAAGGTTCCTTCTTGGTTTAAGGATGTGAATGGGGATAAACTACAAATGCTTAATGTCTTGAAATTAGGTCACTGGGGGAAGGCGGGGGGAAGGATCTTTTAAAAACAGATGGTAGAGGTGGGATTCGTGCATATTGGGGAGATTGTCATATTTCTGGGGAACACTGCTTATCTGGTTCAGATTTGTGTCGGTAAGATAATGAGCCAACTCCAATTACTTCAATGCATCCCCGATAACAGCTGCTCGTTGGTCCTCGTTGACTGCTGGCGAACTGATGGGGGTAAACGAACACGGTTTTAGTTTTCTTTTTCTTTACCTGCCCCTCCTTTGGTGCCTTTCAGAGCATGCACAAATGATACAGGTGAAACGCCTCCCTTCTTTTAATCCTCATCGAGTTGGGCTTCTGTTAAAGAGATAAGGGGAAGACTAGTTTATGAGTGACAGCCTCATCATCTGAAAGCACTGCTGTCCTATCTGCACACCCCTCTGTGGTCATGTCCTCATAGATGCGGAGATGGGGCGATTCTGCATCGCCTTTTCCCTCCATCGTTTTACAAAACGCACGTTGGGACAGAAATCCCCCCCTCTGCATTGCACGCCGCTTTCGCTTTCTTTGCTCATCGGGTTTTTATGGGACCCTCTACACTGCATGCAACTTTTGCTTTCTTTGATCATCGGGTTTTATGGGACCCTCTACACTGCACGCCACTTTCGCTTTCGTTGATCATCGGGTTTTTATGGTGCCTTCTGCATAGATTTGTGGCCGTTCAGGGGTGCCTTTGCAGTCAGTGCGGCGTTGCCCCGAGGTATCTGAATGTGGCTTTGACCTGCACCTTTTCCTCCCAGTTGAGAAAATGTGGAGGGAATGCTAGTTGCAGAATCGCCCACAGGAAAATCACGATCCTGGCTTCTTGCTCTCTGTCTCTCCTTCCCCACTCTCAACCCTATCCCTTTCCCTCACCATCTCCTTCTCCTGCACACGGGCAGTAATCAATGTTCCCTCTAAGCTGCGGAGTCTTGTGAGCAAAAATTCTACTTTGTGAGCTACTGGCATTAAAGGTGTACGTGGGCAATTTGGCTGCTGCATCAATTAGCTTGCTCTGGAGCCATCCCTTCCTGAGCTAAGACAAAAACATGTGAGCCGGAGGCTAAAAAATTGTGAGATAGCTCACACTAACTCAGCTTAGAGGGAACATTGGCAGTAATATGCCTTCATATGAAATTATCCAAGAATTCGACTATTGGTTACTTTTGGGCTTTTTAAAACTGTGTTTTATGTGATCTTTTAAAAAAAAAATTGGAAAAACCACACGGAGTTGTTCCATTGTTAATCTCACTGTAGTATCTAAATGCTCTAACTAGAACTATATAAATGCAAGGGAAGGTACAGTTTGGGGAGAAGGAAGCAATGGGCACTGTGTGTGGTGTGTGTTTTTTTAACCCTTCCCTCTTCATCACTGCTGTGATTCCACACCTGCTTTTCTCCTGTTGAGTTTTATTTCTTATTTATTTAATTGATTTAATTTTTACCCCGCCCTCCCCGCCAAAGCAGGTTCAGGGCAGCTTACATAGGATACTGCGCAACTAAAACAGATTTAACTACAATCATGACAATATACACATACAACATAAAACGTACAAAGTGCTAGTGCCGGGATGAGTCATGTGTGATGGCGTGCGTGAGCGGTATCCAACTAGGCTTGCCAAGTCCCCCCGGAGGGCGGGGAAACCCCCGCCCCAAAAGCCCGTTCCCCGCCGGTGGTGTATCGGGCCCCGGGGGGAACCCCACCCCGGCATGCATGTCACCAGGAAGTGACATTATGACGCCGGGCACGCTGGGGGCGGGGCCACGGTCATCCGAGGGAAAACTCTATGGCATTCCCTCAGATGGTCGTGGCCCCGCCCCCAGTGTGCTCGGCGTCATAACGTCACTTCCTGGTGATGTGCGTGTGGTGCTTTGCGCGCGCGCGCTCAAGCCATAGACCGGGAATCCCCCGGTAAGGAGATTTTTCAACTTGGCAACCCTATATCCAACAGTACAAGCAGTCAGCTGCTAGCATAGTCTGGGTTATATCCGGCTGTTTATAACGATGTTAATATCGATGGTTGATGATGGTGTGAATATTGGGGCCAGGGCCTCCGTTGTATAGTGCAGCTCCTTAATCAAAGGCCTGGTAGAAGAGCTCTCTCTTGCAGGCCCAGCGGAACTGCAAATGGGCCCTGATGTCATTTGGGAGCTCATTCCACCAGTGTTGAGCCGCCACTGAAAAGGCCCTGGCTTTCATCACAGCCAGCCTGGCTTCTCTGGGGCCAGGCAGAGCCAGGCGATTTTGGGATCCCGATCGTAGTGCTCTCCGGGGAACATGTGGGGTAAGGCAGTCCCTTAGGTATGTAGGTCCCTGACCATATAGGGCTTTAAAGGTAAGAACCAGCACCTTGAACTGAATTCAGTATGCTACAGGCAGCCAGTGCAGAGCTTTTAGCAGAGGATAGATGTGCCCTCGCATGGGGAGACCCAGCAACAACCTCCCACCTGTGTGATGCTGGTGATGGGAAAGAATAGTGCTAGGTAAACATGGTGTGAGGGAAGGGGTGGAGCATCTGCAGTGACCTGGCTCAGCCTGAAGGCTCACACCGTGCAGTCTTCTGCTTTCCTTCCACCGTGCGGGATCTGCTTTTCTTGCAAGTAGCAACAGGTTCCTGCTGCCTGTGGGTGATACGCCGGTCTCTCCCCTTTGCCACAATCCATAATGGCCCTTTTGCTAATACGCCCATTAGAAATTTATGCCTGGGCTCAAAAAGAAATTGACAAAATCCAGACGGGTTCCTAGAAGCGGATCAATCTCCACTGCTGACGAGCAGTAAACGATCAAGCCGCATTTCTGTAAATGAAGCCTTGGCGGCGGGGCAACGCAGGATGATATATGGGCGGTTCCAGTTTAGGCCGTTCGAAAGAACACTTTTGGTGGCAGGTGGTCAGCCATGTTGGTCCTGGAGCAGGAGAACAAAGTGAGGGTCCAGTGGCCCTTTTAAGATCAACAAAGGTTGCTTTGGGTAACTGGGGGCTACATCATGCTCATGCGTTCATCGCCACTGTTAAATAGTGGGTTCCATGGATTAACAGACTCCCAGTCTAGTGATCAGCTCTACTTTATTCAGTGATATCAGCCAGAACAAGGCTGCAGACTGGAGCCTCAGCTCGGTTATATTGCCTGCAATAGCCACATCCCCAACACACCCCACTCCCAACGATAGGCTACTTACAAAACTTTATGTCTTAATTGGTTCCTGCCAGAATCCTGTTGGTCTATTGTTATTCGGCTCCAAGCTCACCCTGTCTCTGGCAGCACAGTCCTACACCTTGATTGGTTGCTGCCAGAATCCTGTTGGTCTATTGTTATTCGGCTCCAAGCTCACCCTGTCTCTGGCAGCACAGTCCTACACCTCGATTGGTTCCTGCCAGAATCCTGTTGGTCTATTGTTATTCGGCTCCAAGCTCACCCGGTCTCTGGCAGCACAGTCCTACACCTTGATTGGTTCCTGCCAGAATCCTGTTGGTCTATTGTTATTCGGCTCCAAGCTCATCCTGCCTCTGGCAGCACCGTCCTACACCTTGATTGGTTACTGCCAGAATACTGTTGGTCTATTGTTATTCGGCCCCAAGCTCACCCTCCCTCGGGCAGCACAGTCCTACACCTTGATTGGTTCCTGCCAGAATACTGTTGGTCTATTATTATTCGGCTCCAAGCTCACCCGGTCTCTGGCAGCACAGTCCTACACCTTGATTGGTTCCTGCCAGAATCCTGTTGGTCTATTGTTATTCGGCTCCAAGCTCACCCAGTCTCTGGCAGCACAGTCCTACACCTTGATTGGTTCCTGCCAGAATCCTGTTGGTCTATTGGTATTCGGCTCCAAGCTCACCCGGTCTCTGGCAGCACAGTCCTGCAGTGTTTCAGTCCCAAAACATAACAGTAGCATTGCCACATGTTGTCTTCTGGCAGGGCTTCCATGCCTTTAAAAGCTCAACGACAAGTAAAGTTTCTGCAGGTGCAGTTTGTCCGCGCATGCAGATGCAGTGAGGTGGAAAGCTTTACCTGCTGAGAGCCAGTTTGGTGTAGCGGTTAGGAGCACAGACTCTAATTTGGGAGAACCGGGTTTGATTCCCCACTCCTCCACACGCAGCTGCTGGATGACCTGGGGCAAGCCACAGTTTTGTCAGAGCTGTTCTTCAAAGAGCAGTCCTTGAAAAAGCTCTCTCAGCCCCGCCTACCTCACAGGCAATGCTCCCTCTAGGCTGTGGAGTCTTGTGAGCAACAATCCTGCTTTGTGAGTGACTGGCATTAAAGCTGTGAGTCAGCAATCTGGCTGCTGCCTAAATTAATTGGCTCTGGAGCCAGCCTTCCTGAGCTAAGACAAATAAATGTGTGAGCCGGAGGCAAAAAAACTGTGAGCTGGCTCACACTTACTCAGCTTAGAGGGAACACTGCGTACAGGGTGTCTGTTGTGGGGACGGGAAGGGAAAAGAGCTCTGAGCCCTAAGCCGCTCTGCGACTCCGAGTAAAAGGTGGGGTTAATAGGGCTCTACTGGTAGCAGGAGCTCCTTTACATATTAGGCCACACACCCCTAGTGTAGCCAATCCTCCAAGAGCTTACAGTAGCCCCAGTAAGAAGAGCTCTGTAAGCTCTTGGAGGATTGGCTACACTAGGGGTGTGTGGCCTAATATGCAAAGGAGCCCCTGATACCAGTCACCCT
>NW_015163126.1:197979-205588 GCF_001447785.1 Gekko japonicus
TGCCAGCTCTGGGTTGGGACATGCCTGGAGATTTGAGGGGTGGAGCCTGGGGAGGGGGGGTCGGGGAGGGGGGGGCTCAGCAGGGTATCATGCCCTAGAGTCCACTCTCCAAAGCGGCCATTGTATCTAGGGGTACTGCTCTTGGTCAGCTGGAGATCAATTGTAATAGTGGGAGATCTCCAGGTGCCACCTGGATTTTGGCAACCCTGGCTGCAGATAAGTGTCCCTAGCAGCTTTTCAAATGGCTTTTTTTTTTTTAATGGCGGGACGAGAAAGCAATGACTTGATCTGAGAGCTGTTGCACCTAGAATATAAAGCGTCGGGGCATCCTGTGCAATAGCGCCGTCTGTTTGTTTTGTTTTTTGAAGGTGAGCCTTGCACAGTTAGCCGGGGTGTGATGTGAAGCATGGAAGTAATGTGCAATGTCACACGGCCGGTTCCAATGTGGAGTTTTGTACTTGAGCATACCTTTTGGAGATATGTATTGTGTATTTCTGCACACCACCCTGGCTATTTCATGTTGGTCTTCCTTCCAAAAGGACTGGGGGGAGGGGGGGCTATTGCACATATTCTTTCACACAGGCAACAAAACTGAACAGCCTGGGCGCAATAACCTGCGCTTTCACACACGGCAAATCATGCCGTTTCAGTTCACTTCTGCGATCGTTCGCAAGTGGCTTTTGCCGTTTTCACACGGTGACATCCAGTTGCCAAGTGCATTGAAAGTGGATCGAAAGTGTGTTATTTAGTGTGTGCGAAAGCGCCCAGAGCTGTGTCTGCTGTGGTTGAAACGGAGACAGAGAAGTCCAATAACCTGGCCTGTTACTTTAGGAGGATTCTACAGTGTGGCTTGTGATACTGACGGTAAATGCTCTTTCCTTCTCTCTTTTGTTTTCCAGACATTTATAGTGCTGAACAAAGGGAAGACAATCTTTCGATTTAGTGCCACTCCTGCCTTGCATATACTTAGTCCTTTCCACCGAGTTAGAAGAGCAGCAATTAAAATTTTGGTACATTCATATCCTTTCACATGGATTTTCTCCTTCGGAATTCGGCCCAGTGCGAAAGGACGTGGGTTAAGTTGTTCTCTGTCTTATTGCTCCCCTTTGTCAAAGTGAATTGCAGGGCTTTGTGCCTTTGGGCATTCAAATTGGGTACAAATCAGAAACTGGCATTGTTGTGTGTGTGTTTTTTTAAGTAATGTAGCGATGCCTACTCAATGTCAGCTGGTGGGCATGGTGGCTTAGGGGTACAGTGCTCATCTTGCCTGCCAGAGGTCCCATGATTAACCCCTGGGATTCCCAGCTAAATGATCCCGAGATGCATGATGGGAAAGCTTGTCCCCTGTCCGACAGACGCTGCCTGTCAGAGTAGACAATACTGAGCTAGATGGACCAAGCATCTGACTGTAAAGGAGAGCTTACTAAACTCATGTGCATGTATTTTAGTGGGGGGGAATGGGATATAATCTGGTTTGCTTGCATATACTGTGCACATACAGCCACAATCGCATTTCCATGCTCAGCCAACGAAATTTCTGCACTCCCGAAAAGCTGAATTCTGTGACCTGAAGAAATTACACAGACATGAAATTGACACAATGTCCCCTTTCCCTGTAATACATTCCAAGTTTGCTGAATAACCACAAAGGTTACTCCGCCATCCCTTTGGCTTTTGAAATGTCAGCACTCCTTCAGGCCTAAGGGCTGGAATCTTTTTTTTTTTTTAATGAAAGCTGAGGTTTTCAGGAAGCTGGATTCTGTGCCTGGTATTTCCTTCTGTGGTTCTCCACACTCAGTCAAACATCGCCCCAAATTCCACAGTGTTCACCCAAGATGGGTCGCCATATTAGTCTGTCTGTAGCAGTCGAAAAGAGCAAGAGTCCAGTAGCACCTTAAAGACTAGCAGAATATGTGGCAGGAGATGAGCTTTCGTGAGTCACTGCTCACTCCTTCAGCAACAGCTAGAATGGGAGTCCGTCTGTCTTATTTATTGGAAAGTGAAGTGATTTCAGATGCTGAATGACATTAGCAGGCGAATGACAATAGCAGGATTTAGGTGAGATATGCAGAGGGGTAATAGGTGTGGAGAAATCAGTTGGTAATGAGACAGGAAACCTAGATCTCAATTCAGTCCAGGTGGATGCATTGTCTCTGAGCTTTACTGTCTCACTACCAGTACTGATTTCTCCAAGCCTATTACACCTCTGCATATCTCACTTGCATTCAATCACACCTGCTACTGTCATTCGGCATCTGAAATCACTCCACTCTGCAGTAAATAGGACAGATGGACTCCCATTCTAGCTGTATCCAAAGAAGTGAGCAGTGACTCATGAGCGCTCATCTCCTGCTGCATATTTTGTTAGTCTCTAAGGTGCTACTAGACTCTCTTGCTCTTTTCTACTGTGTTTGCCCAGCTTGTGACTTGGCATTGTCTGCTAGTATCAGCATAATTCGGACTGCAATCTTTCAAAAAAGAACATTCGGCCCTGCTCTTGTGCATTTAAGAGCAGCCTGACCCAGATATTCAACAGGTGAATCCCCCCCCCCTGCATGCCGATCAATGAGAAAGGCTTTGCCTGGATTTCGGCCAGAACTAGTTAAAGGCATCATGGTGCCTTGGAGAGGAAGAATGTTCTACAGTTTCCTAGGGTGGTAACAATTTAGGAGTGTCTGTTCCCAAACAGATTATCTGATTTAGCTTTGCAGCTACCAGTGGTTTGCTATAGGGTTTACAGTGCAAATGACATTCAGACCAGTATGTAGCTTGGATCCCACCTAGATTTTTGTGGGCACAAGGGGGGGAATACCTCTGATTCCCCCCATAAGCTATTCCTGGGAGTCTCCAAACTCCGAGATGCAGCATTTCAACATTTTCTCCCAAAATACTAGAACTCGAGGGCATCCAATAAAGATAATGGGCAGCAGGATAAGGACAGACAAACAGAAGTACTACTTGACCCAGGGAGTGATTAAAACGTGGAATTCACTGCCAGAGGAGGTAGTGATGGCCACAGGAATAAAAAGCTTAAAAGGGGATGAGAATAGATTCTTGGAGGATATGTCTAACAGTGGCTATTAGCCGTGGTGGCTTGGGGGAACCTCCGCATTCAGAGTCACTAAGCCCCTGGATCCCAGAGCCAGGAGGCAACATCAGGGGAAGGCCTCAGCCTCTGTGTTGTTGTTGGCTATCCAGAGGAGCCGGTTGGCCACTGTGTGAACAAAAAAGGAAATCACACAGCAGTATAGTAGTCACAACAATGGGGAAAAGCTGTGAAGCAGGACACAATAGAACTAGTAACAATGTTAATATATTGGACAGATACAATGTGTGCAGTTCATGACTGTAATCCTTGCACAATAAAGCACAATGATACTAAATATGAATCTTCTGATACACAATGAAATATTCCATAAAATTCTCTTTCCAAAGTAGTTCTTTCCAACAAAGAATCCGGATACTGAAGGCTTCGTTTCGATAATCTTCCTCAAGAAAATCACTACTCTAAGTATTTCAAAGGCATCAAGTTCCAGAAAACTATATAGCTTCAGACTACTAATGTAGAAGGAACTGCCTATTGTAAATATTTCAGGGGCATAAGTTTCCAGAAAACTGTATAGCTTCAGACTATTGATATAGAAGGAACTGCCCTCCCAGGGTATTCAAGGAGATTTGCAGTGACAATTTTATTTCTATTGATGGGCCACCAGCAACACTTTTTAGAAACCATTCTGTATTAATCTTGAGCTGGTGTAGCCTTGAGGGAGATTATAGAAACAAAGCAGTATCTGGATTCTTCATTGGAAAGAGCTGGGATCGGGGGAAGAATCTAAAGAGGAAGAAACTAAGTCAAGTGACTCAGCTGCCTCGGGAATGGATGAGGACTCTGCTGCAGAAGCGGGTGCAGGAGCAATGAAAACTGTATATGATTTTAGAGACAGAAAGCCGAAGTAAGGGCAGAAGGACTCTGATAAATGGCTCTTTGAAATAAAGAAGATGCTCAGAAAGTTCTCTCATAATAACTAATTTACTAATACAGAACAATGTGGAAAACAAGAACTCTACAAGTATATTGTTTTACTAACTCTTTTAATACTAATATTAAGATTAACATAAAGGGGGTCTCCCACTCTTGGGTTTTTGGTTAGTGTGGGTTTCTTTCCTTTATCCATAGTTGTAGTTCCCCTTCCTATATTTTTCTTTGTAGTTTGTAGTCTTATTGAAAAAATAAAAATACCCCTCCGGGGGTTTCAGAAAGGAAGGAAGGAAGGAAGGAAGGAAGGAAAAGACTCGAGGACAGTCAGAAAGAAAGTAAGGAAGGAAGGAAGGAAGGAAGGAAGGAAGGAAGGACGGACTTTGGAAAGAGGATTTTATGGAATATTTCATTGTGTATCAGAAGATTCATATTTAGTATATTGTGCTTGATTGTGCAAGGATTATATTCATGTACTGCACACATTGTATCTGTCCAATATATTAACATTGTTACTAGTTTTACTGTGTCCTGCTTCAGAGCCTTTTCCCATTGTTGTAGCCACTGTGTGAGACAGGATGCTGGACTAGGTGGACTATTGGTCTGATCCAGCAGGGCTCTTCTGATGTTCTTACAACTGATCTTCAGAGAGCAGTTCCTCTGGAGAAAATGGTTGCTTTAAAGGGTGGGCTTTATGGCCTCATATCCTGCAGAGGTCCCTCCTCTCCCCAAATCCCACCCTCCCCAGGCTCTTCTCGTAAATCTCCAGGATTTTTTCCAACCTGGAAAGGTAATGGAACCAGGAAATGGGGTAGCTGAACCACGTATAAAAGACAAAGAAAGGGGAAGGCAAGGAAGGGAGTTGTTCTGCGCTTTCCCTGGTAGAAATCCAATAAATAAATAAATAAATCAGTCAAGGAGTCCAAGCGGCTCAGAGAAGGAAGAACTTTTAACACAATGGCCTCCTTTCCGAGGTCTGTAGCCACAGCTGACTGGGGCCTGCTTCCCCTGGTTTCGTTGCTGCAAATGTGTCTATTTAGTGCTATTTTCTCTTTCACAGGGAAGAAAATAAGGAAAAACAGGGAGCCAGAGTGCTCGGTAATACCCAAACCTTGGAAGGAAATCGACCGTCATTGAAATTCATGTCGCATCGTCCTGTCTGCTCAATTCTGAAATATTTGCCCATAAATATGTACCACTCTTAGACAGCCGTACTCAGGTAGCACCTTCTGACTGTTTCTGCGGTTACATTAGGTTGGTCTACACATCTCCAATATGCATATGTGCAATGTTCAGGGCATTTATAAAGAAAGAAACAAAGGCTCGCATTTGATTATCAGTGGCCCTGGTTGTTAAGTCCTGAGCTTAACAAAGAGTCAGAGAGTGATTTCAGCCAAAACTCAAGTTTATTCTTCTTCACGATCACTTCTCCACCACGGTACAACATCTGATAGCCCGAACAGTTTGCCCATTGAAACTGCTTGGTATTTAAACATTCCCGGCTAATATAGCCACTCCTACTTTACAGATAACAACCTATCAGGTTGATCGCATAAGGACCAATCACACACGTTCCCGCTTCCAGCTTGCTTGAATGTGATTGGACGCATTTGTCTTGGACTTGAATCCCTGTCCAAGACGAAGCTTTACATTGCTTCCCAATGAGATGTTTCACATTGCATCTAATGCATTCATGGCAGCATCTGAATACATTACACTGGTCACACGAGAGGTTTTGGGCCAGGAGAGGAAAGGATCGGGGGGCGCAGCAAATGGGCGCGATCCCACAGCAACATCTGGGAAGCGTGGCGCGCCCGTTCCCAATCCGGCCCTTCCACCCAAAACATAAAAAATAAACCACCTACCTAGGTGGTTCTTCGGGAAAGGGCGCATCAAGGCCGGCCGTGGGATCGCCGGTGCGTCCTTCCACCGGCGCATCCCCGGCTCCTGGCCGAACTGCAGATGCACAGACATGCGCAGTTCGGCAGCCTCCCCCTCCCGACTGTCGCTTCCTCCCCGGCATCTGATCGTGCCGGGGAGCAACGGCGCCACGGCTCAGGGGATCCGTGGGATCCCGCCGTGGCATCTCTATTTTGGTGCGGCTTTTAAAAGCCACACTTTGCCCGTTTTTTTTCCTGCCGTATGGCAGGGTCCAGTAAAGATTTTCTGAATGGGGTGCTTTAACGTGTACTTCTTTCCCTGTCCTTTAGATTAGGGGGGGGCAGTTACTGCATATTCCAAAATCACTTGAGAAGGAAAGGAGGAGGAGGAGGAGGAGATTGGGTTTATACCCCACCCTTCACTACCCAAAGGAGTCTCAGAGCGGCTTACAAACTCCTTTCCCTTCCCCTCCCCACAGCAGACACCCTGTGAGGTAGGCGGGGCTGAGAGAGCTCTGAGAGAAACGGCTCTTTTTCACGAACAGCTCTTGTCAGAACTACGGCTTGCCCAAGGTCATCCAGCAGCTGCAAGTGGAGGAGTGGGGAATCAAACCCGGTTCTCCCATATTAGAGTCCGTGCACTTAACCACTACACCAAACTGGCTCTATACTGTGGTCCCTGACCGGCTAGGATGTTTAACAATGAATACTGCGCAATGTGAATAGCTAACCCATTGTGAAGACCTTGGGTCCTGTTATTAGTCAACATGGAATGTTTCCAGCAAGAGTTGATAAGTAGTATTTGATAAGAACTGGGATTGCTATACGCTCAGGATAAGTAAATATTGCAAAACGAATGTTCACATTACGCAGTATTCGTTAACGTGTGAGCGATGACAGAAGGATATTCCGTACAGAGCTACAGAAATACTTCAGTAAATGTCTTTGCAACTTATCTTTATTGACTCTTCGTTATTTTTTTCACGGGTGTTGTATTTGGAGTTCCACCTCTTCCTGTGATCTCTCATTTTGGTTCTCATGTGAAGGTTGGCAGCCCTCCATTCAAATAAATTATAGCCCAGTTGAAATTTGTGTCATGAAAGTGTCAGGGTGTCATGAAAGGAGGGGTTGGGTGTCTGTTCCAAGTCGAGGAAAGATATATATTTTTTCCAGTTTGGAAGTAGAATCCTCCTAAATTAAAGAATTTCCCCCTGATTCGGGATAACGAAGACCTGAACCCTGCCTTTAAAAGGTAAAGGTTCCCTTGCTCGAAAGCCAGTCGAATCCGACTCTAGGGTTGCGGTGCTCATCTCCGTTTCCAAGCTGAAGAGCCAGCGCTGTCTGAAGACATTTCTGTGGTCATGTGGCCGGCATGACTAAACACCAATGCGCACGGAACACTGTTCCCTTCCCACTGAAGTATTTATCTACTTGCAATGTCTTGCTTTCGAACTGCTAGGTTGGCAGGAGCTGGAACTAGAGATGGGAGCTCACTCCGTCATGCAGCACCCGGGTCTTGAACTGCTTAACTACCGACCTTCCACAGCCTGCTGTTCAGCATCTTAACCACTTGAGCCACCACAGCTCCACTGAACCCTGCCTTAGGTAGAGTGTAATGCTTTTAATTGCTTACAGAGTTTTAACGTTTATCTTTTAGTCTTCTGTCACCGGGTTACACATGAAAGGTTGCTGAATTATACGAAACCGATTAACAGAATTTCCTTTCCGACACATGAATGCAGGGACTGTGATC
>NW_015163126.1:205645-227577 GCF_001447785.1 Gekko japonicus
TTATAATTCCTCTATAATTACTGCTGCTTTGTCATGGCCCGACGTAGAACAGAATGCAAAATACCTTTTGGGAACTGGGTTAAAGTTAACATGCATTTTGGGGGGGAAGATGTTCAAAGCTGTCTCATCTGCATTTAGTTTCTCGGGGCGGGGGAATGGGCACACAGTCACACAATTCAAGATGTCGTGCCTTTCAAATGTGAAACCTTCAAACTTCAGATGGTTGTTCAGGTTTAGGGTTGCCAGCTCTGGGTTGGGAAATACCTGGAGATTTGGTGAGCCTGGATAGGGCAGGGTTTGGGGACGACAGAGAGATGAAGAGAAGAGATTGGATTTATACCCCGCCCTTCACTGGGAGTCTCAGAGTGGCTTACAAACTCCTTTCCCTTCCCTTCCCCACAACAGACACCCTGTGAGGTGGGTGGGGCTGAGAGAGCTCTCCCGAGAACTTCCCTTGAGAGAACAGCTCTGAGAGAACTTGTGACTGACCCAAGGTCATAAGAACATAAGAGAAGCCAATGTTGGATCAGGTCTATGGCCCATCCAGTCCAACACTCTGTCACACAGTGGCTAAACACTCTGTCCAACACTCTGTCACACAGTGCCATCAGGAGGTCCACCAGTGGGGCCAGGACACTAGAAGCCCTCCTACTGTCGCCCCCCCCCAAAGTACCAAGAATACAGAGCATCCCTTGCCCCAGACTGAGAGTTCCTATCTATACCTTGTGGCTAATAGCCGCTGATGGACCTCTGCTCCATACAGGGGGTTTTTTTGTAGAAAAAGCCCAGCAGGAACTCATTAGCATAATAGGTCACACCCAACAGCAGAAATTCACTAGCATATTAGGCCACACCCCTGACAGCACAGCTCATTAGCATATTAGGCCGCACCCCCATGTTACCAGAAGTGTGGTCATCCAGCCACACCCACCTTTGGCTCCTTATTCTGTTTACCTTGTTTGTTGTCAAAACCCAGGGCTTTTTTTGTAGCAGGAACTCCTTTGCATGTTAGGCCACACACCTCTAATGTAGCCAATCTGAATGAGTTTCTGCTGTTAGGTGTGGCCTATTATGCTAATGTGTTCCTGCTGGGTGTGGCCAACTCAGGAGCCAGCCGGAACTCCGTTCCTGCCCAAAAATAGCCCTGGCTCCATATATTTATCCAATTCTGTCTTGAAGCCGTCCATGCTTGTCGCTGCCACCACCTCCTGTGGCAGTGAATTCCATGTGTTAATCTTGGGGAATGGGCACACCAGCAGCTGCACAGGGAGGTGTGGGGAATCAAACCCGGTTCTCCCAGATCAGAGTCCACACTCCTAACCAGTATATCAAACTGGAACTTCATTGAGCTACAATTCCATAGAGTCCACCCTCCAAAGCAGCCATTTTCTCAAGGGGAACTGATCTCTATAGTTTGGTGATCAAATGGAAAGCAGAAGATCACCAGGCCCCAGTTGGAGGTTGGGGGGCTGAAGCATGGGGAGGGCAGGGTTTGGGGAGAGGAGGAATCACAGCCGGGTAGAATGCCATAGAGTCCACCCTCCAAAGCAGCCATTTCCTCCAGGGGAACTGCTTTCTGTTGCCTGGGGATCAGGTCTAATACTGTGGGATTTCGAGGGACCATCTGGAGGCTGAGAACCCTATTGGGAGATCCTAATTTTGTGCCTATATTTTCAAGAGGTGCAGTTGGATCTTCTTGATAAAGAGATGAGAAACAGGAATCTATTACGACATAGAGATCCTCAGGCACAGGTTTTTGTTTTTTAAAAAACAACAAAAACACAGTAGTATCTGCTCAGTGTGTTTGAGAAGATGTCATGTCGCGGGATGGGGCACAGGGCCATGAAGGCTTGCCTTAGACAGGATGTCTCTTTCAGGGATCTGGGTTAAAAAAAAATGAGGAACACGCATACTGGATGGGGGATACATTTCTGAGTAGCAGTGTGTGTGAACAGGATCTTAGGATACGGGTGGACCACCGTAGGTTAAATATGAGCAGCCAGTGTGATACAGTGACAAAAAAGGCTAATGAGATCCTGGGGTGTATCAACAGAGGCATAATGTCTAAATCTCAAGATGTCCTAGTCCCACTCTACACTTCTTTGGTCAGGCCACACCTGGAGTACTGTGTGCAATTCTGGAGGCCTCACTTCCAAAAGGATGTGAACAGAATGGAGCGGGTGCAAAAAAGAGTGACGAGGATGATCCATCGGGGACCTGGAGACCAAACCCTATGAGGGGTTTGGGAAAGTTCCATGTGGAAAAGAGGAGGTTGAGGGGGGACAGGATTGCTCTCTTGAAGACTTTGAAGGGCTGTCATTTATTTTATTTTTATTTATTTATAATCAAATTTATACCCTGCCATCCCTGATAGATAAGATGCACAATAATGGGTTGAAATTAAGGGCAGGAAGGTACCGGCCGGATATTAGGACAGGTACAATACCATAGACTCCACCCTCCAAATCAGCCATTTCCTCCTGGGGAACCATTGTTGCCAATCTCCAGGTGAGGGGTGGAAATCACTCAAAATTACAACTCCTCTTCAGAGATCAGTTCCTTGGAAGAAAATGGTGGACTCTGTGTCATTATACCCTGTTGAGGTCGCCACAGCAAATTTACACTGAGTGCCCAAGACTGGGGCACTCTCCCAGAGCCTCTTTCTAGAGCTTGTTGTATTTATTTCCACAACGGGCCTTATTCCTAGTTGTAAAGCTAAGGCAGAGGAAAACCGCACATACGACCAAGAGCTCCTTGGCAGAAGGGAGGGATAAAAATGCAATAAATAGATACGATTTTGTAAAATCTTAGTTTAGCTTGACATTTAGAGTGCAGGCTGGGTTGGAATGAAGCTAAAAGATCAGCACTGATCTAATTATACTAGGAAAGCTCTGGCATAATGAAAACTAGAAACGAGAGCTAACTTTAATCAACAGCAACAAAAAAGAAATACCCTGATGCCATTTGGTATTTAATAAAAAAAAGGAACTCACGCAGCTTGGAGCTGGCCTGAAAATGAAATGCAAAGTTATGTACAAATAAAAAAAAGAGAAAGAAATCTATGCAAATGCCTCATGGAACCATAAATTCTAATGATACTGCAATGAGAATAACATGATTGGCCCAATCAAAAGCAATTACATCTGGGGCTGACAAGGGAAAACGCAGGGAAATTTGGTCATGAGAAACAGAGTCAGGGCTGCTCTCATAAGAACATAAGAACATAAGAACATAAGAGATGCCAATGTTGGATCAGGCCAAAGGCCCATCCAGTCCAACACTCTGTATCCCACAGTGGCCAGAAATACCAGTGCCATCAGGAGGTCCACCAGTGGGGCCAGGACATTAGAAGCCCTCCCACTGTTGACCCCCCCCAAGCACCAAGATGACAGAGCATCACTTGCCCCAGAGTCCCTATCTATACCTTGTGGCTAATAGCCACTGATGGACCTCTGCTCCATATGCTTATCTAATTCCCTTTTGAAGCCGTCCATGCTTGTAGCTGCCACCACTTCCTGTGGCAGTGAATTCCAAGTGTTAATCCATTTGTGCAATCAATTAAAACAATTTGCCGTCCTGTCTTCTCCGTGTCTCAATTTCTTTTTTAAGAAATGGATTTGTAACCGTAATTTTGGTTCCCCTAATGAAATGGTGTCTTAACCTGAATGGCTCAGGCTAACCCAGTCTTATCAGATAAGAACATAAGAGACACCAATGTTGGATCAGGCCAAAGGCCCTCCAGTCCAACACTGGAAATACCAGCTGCCATCAGAAGGTCCAGCAGTGGGGCCAGGACACTAGAAGCCCTCCCACTGTTGACCCCCCCAAGCACCAAGAAGACAGAACATCCCTTGCCCCAGAGTCCCTATCTATACCTTGTGGCTAATAGCCACTGATGGACCTCTGCTCCATATGCTTATCTAATTCCCTTTTTAAGCCGTCCATGCTTGTAGCCGCCACCACTTCCTGTGGCAGTGAATTCCATGTGTGAATCACTCTTTGGGTGAAGAAGGACTTCCTTTTATCCGTTCTAACCCGACTGCTCAGCAATTTCATGGAGTGCCCATGAGTTCTTGTATTGTGAGAAAGGGAGAAAAGTACCTCTTTCTCGACCTGCTCTATCCCCTGCATAAGGTGGGGCGGTCACGTGGTGAAGCCCCGCCCCCTTCTTTACCCCGCCCTCTGCTTCGATCCTCATTCCGTTTGGGAATGAGGATGAAGCAGGAGGGTAAGTAGCCGGGCCTTCTGACACACTTCCGGTGATGTCAGGGGGTGTGGCCTTCTGTCACTTCCGGTGATGTCAGGGGGCGTGGCATATGCAAATAAGTTATGCTTATCAGTTATGCTAATGAGCTCCGGCAGCTCTTTTTCTACAACAAGACCCCTGGTTCCAACCCTTTTATCATTCGAGATCTTGGAAGCTAAACAGGGTCAGCACTGGTTATCACTTGGATGGGAGACTAGGGATGGGCACGAACCGGGAAACCACAAACCAAACCGAACCAGTAGGTTTGTTCACAAACCGAATTGGTTTGTGGTCCGTGGCCTTGCAAAACCTGTTGAACGGGACTGCAGTCCCTTTAAACAGGGTTTTCAGAAAGCCTGAAAAGCAGCCGCTCAGCTGTTTCAGGCTGTCTTCTGTAGTCCCTGTAAAAATGTAAAGGTTCCCTTGCTCGAAAGCCAGTCGAGTCCGACTCTAGGGTTGCAGTGCTCATCTCCGTTTCAAAGCCGAAGAGCCAGTGCTGTCCGAAGACGTTTCCGTGGTCATGTGGCCGGCATGACTAAACACCAAGGTGCATGGAACGCTGTTCCCTTCCCACTGAAGTGGTACCTATTTATCTACTTGCAGTTTCTTGCTTTCAAACTGCTAGGTTGGCAGGAGCTGGAACGAGAGACGGGAGCTCACTCCGTCATGCAGCACACTCGGGTCTCGAACTGCTGAACTACCGACCTTCCACAGCCTGCAGTTCAGCGTCTTAACCATTTGAACCCTGTAGCACGATCCAAATCTTGGAAGCTAAGCAGGGTCAACTCTGGCAAGTTCTTGGATGGGAGACCTCCTTGAAGTACCAGAGGCAGGAGTCAGGAGCAGGCTTTATTCAGCCATCCTCCAGGCCCCCAGTAGGGGTCAGTCACCAGAGGTCGCCGTGACTTCCAGGTGCACACACCCTTGTGCATATGCACACACACATGCACATATACAAAGTACAAAAGGGGGGGGAGACTACAAAAGACAGGCCAAAAAGCAGCCGCACAGCGGGAAGCGCCACCACCGATGATATGGCCCAATGCATCAAGGTGACTTTCCTATTCATTATCTTCCCAGGTCATCCAAGTGGAGGCGCTGTGAGTTTTTGATGGTCCTAGCCAATGTGAAAGCTAGCATAGCATCATGGTTAAAGTTATGAGCCAAAGATGACACCCAGCTATATCTGTTGTTGGGCAGTCGGTCCGACTCTACCCCAGATGACCTGGAGCGGGCGCTTCAGGATGTGGCGGGCTGGCTTAGACTGAGTCGATTGAAATTGAATCCAACGAAAACGGAGGTCCTGTGCCTGAGTCGGAGGGGGCCGGGGGTAGAGATCCCTGATCACTTACCACCCCTTGTGCCTCCTTCTCGCCTACAGGTCCACGATCACCATGTGGAACCACCATGTATCTCCATCTCCCTCGGACTCACTGCTGCTGTCCTTGCCTCCCCCATCTTCTCTTCCCCATATGTGTGTTAGCACTACTCACCAACCACATGCCTTTCCTTTTCCTGACGGACCTACTGTCACCCAGCAGCAGCTGCCCATGGGTACTTATGACCAATGCTCCCTCTAAGCTGTGGAGTCTTGTGAGCAAAAATTCCTCTTTGTGAGCTACTGGCATTAACTTTGTGAGCGAGCGGTTTGGCTACTGCATAAATTAGTTCACTCTGGAGCCCTCCTTCCTGAGCTGAGACAAAAATATGTGAGCTGGAGGCTAAAAAGCTGTGAGCTGGCTCACACTAACTCAGCTTAGGGGGAACACTGCTTATGAACATTGAGCATGGGGCTTGCCTGGCACCCCCACCAGCCACAAGGTTCACAGCATCCCTCGCCAAGTACCAGTTGTCCTAAACAATCAGGGTTGTTGTGAGGATAAAATGAAGGAGAAACACGTATGCTGCCCTGAGCTCCTTGGAGAAAGGATGGGATAAAAATGTGAGTCTCAGATACATAGGAGGTCCCTTGGTCAACATTGCCCTCTCTCAGCCTAAAGAATCAGGGTTGTTGTGAAGATAAATTGAAGGAGAACCATGTATGCTGCTCTGAGAAAGGATGGGATAAAAAGGTGATTTTCAGATACATGGATGGTGCCTTGATCAGCATAGCCCTCTCTCAGCCTAACCAATCAGGGTTATTGTGAGGGTAATATGAAGGAGAACCATGTATGCTGTCCTGAGGTAAAAAGGTGATTAAGATGGATGGATGGTGCCCTGGTCAGCATTGCCCTCTCTCAGCCTAACCAATCAGGGTTGTTGTGAGGATAAAATGAAGGAGAAAAATGTATGCTGCAATGAGCTCCTTGTGAAAAGTATGGGATAAAAATGTAATTCTTTGGATGGATGGATGGATGGATGGATGGATGGATGGATGGATGGATGGATGGATGGATGGATGGATAGCATGAAAGGTCATTCCATAACGAATGGCTATAATCTGTTGAGTGCTTTAACTCTTCAGGCTAATAAGGAGGCTTTTTGGAAGCTTGCCTGCTTACGATAGCATCATCGCTTGGGCTGTGCTACTCTGGTCCATTTCTCAGTGCACCTGCCGTAAGAAATAAATATGACGCCATAGCAGTATGCAGTTTGCTGCAACTACCACCACTACTAGAAAGTAGTTGGTAGATTTCTAGTAGCACCCGAAGGAAGCAGTGACCAAATGTCCATGATAACAGTGGTAAAAATCTTAAGTGGTGGCAGTTCTTTTCTTTTCTTTTTTAATCATCCTATTGACTGTGAACCCACAGTTTAGGTTTGTTGTATTTTATCTACTGTACCATATCTGTGTTTCAGACATGTTAGTTACTATTAGTATCAGCAATTAAATTAGTAGTAGTAGAAATGGTAGCTGTGATGCAGTATTACAGCTTATCTTGCCTATTCTGTAAGGAAGTAACAGATATAGCAATAAGTAGTAGGACAGATGCTCCACTGAATGTTCCCCGATTGTGGGGAGGTCAGAATATTATACTGAACGTGTTGCCCTCCCTAAAACTGCATCTAAGAATTTCATCTTTCCAAATGCCTCCAACCAGTCATTATTCCTCCAACGTGGCAATAATGGTATAGTGCCAAGCTTTGGCACCATTCCCACCCTACTATCATTGCCACCACATTATGTCTTTTTTCTCTTTTACTACACTATCCCAACTGAATAGGGAACGATGGAAATGAGCACCAAAGTACCTAGCCAACCACCTTTTGCTAGGTGATGCAATTACCAAGGGCAAGCCAAGCCAATTGAAAGCGAGGGCCTTGGTCAGCATTGCCCTCACTCAGTCGGTGAATGCTTTCACCCTCTTTCACAGCCAGTCCTGAAAAATTGCCAAAAGGGGAGGTGTGTTTTTTGACACTGCAGAAAATGTTGGTGACAGATACCACACTTTTGGCTCAGCATGCTATCTGAAGGGCCATCTTTCCCATACATTACTTCCTAGGAATTACAATCACAGGAAAAGGCCCTCTTGACCGACCCATCGAGCAGAGACGTTCCTTCTGACAGGTATAGGAGAGAGGCCTCTTCTGTGGCAGCCCCTTGATTATAGAACAACCTTGCCGGGGAGGTACTACTGGCTCCCTCACTCTTGATTAGGGCTGCCAGGTCCCTCCGGGGGGTAGGGAAACCCCTGCCCCAGAGGCCCGTTCCCCGACACCGGCGGATCGAGCCCCGGAGGGAATTCCACCCAGACGTGCGCATCGCCAGGAAGTGACATTAGGATGCCGAGCACGCTGGGGGTGGGGCCACGACCATCGGAGGGCCCCGCCCCCAGCATGCCCAGCGTCCTAACGTCACTTCTGGGTGATGTATGTGCGGCGCGCGCTCCAGTCACTGCCCGGGAGTCCTCCGCTGCGGTGACTGCACCAACTTGGTAACCCTATAGGAGGAAGCTGAAGTCAGTTTCATTCACGGTGGTGTTTGACTATCTCTTCTACCTACTGGCAGTTTTAAATCGTTAATTTTAACCCATACTTTTTAAAGGCATTTTGTGTTATTTTATCATTATTTGCATTGTAAGCCGCCTCGAGTCCCTATATCTTAGAAAGGCAGCTAATATGTTTCAAATGGCTCCTGATGGGGCTCTCTATATGGAGCACATACAGCCTGTGCTAAAGGCATTGCACTGGCTGCCAACAGCATACCAGATTCGTTTCAAGGTGCTGGTTCTTACCTTTAAGGCCCTGTATGGTGAGGGACCTACATACCTGAAGGACCGCCTTTCCTCACATGTTCCCCAGAGAGCGCTGCATGCAACAAGCCCCACCCCCTGCTCCCACCAGCCCTTAGTCAGAGCAAGAAGCAGCCAGGTAACTTGCAGACCCCCCCCCCCCGCCCCTCGGTCCAAAACAGTCCAGTGGCACATTTAAGACCAAGTTTTATTCAGGTACAAGCTCTCCCTCCTCTGCGAGGACAGATCTGCAAGTCCCCCCCCCCTCCAATAGCTAGCAATCCAAAAAAGTCCAGTGGAGCCTGAGCGGTGGGTGTTGCCTTCTGACACACTTCCGGTGATGTCAGGGGGTGTGGCATATGCAAATGAGTTATGCCAATGAGTTATGCTAATGAGCTCCTGCACCTCTTTTTCTACGAAATGACCCGTGCTCCCATCCAAATACTAGCCCGGGCCGACTCTGCTTAGGTTCCAAGACTTTCATTGGTGCTGTTAAGAACTGATGCTGGACTCCTGGGTTTCCTTTCCATGAATAAACTGAAGTCAACGAGCCGCTGAACTGAGTGAGCTGACCTTCTGGGGGAGAAAAACCCACTCCCAGGAGGAGGTTCATCAATGTGACCTCACAACATACGGTGGATGCGAATTCGGCATTTCTCTGTTGCGAGAAAAACCGGGGCGTGTAACCTGTTGACAGGTGTCAAGCGCTGACTCCGGACGAACATATTTCTTCATTTCCATCAGATTTTACACATGTATGACCCCGTGCTTCTGCAGTTCGACGGCTTTTTAGAAAGGGGTTGGGGGAGTCGCAGGAGTCAATCCTTTCCGAACGCTCCTTAGCAACTTCCAGACAGAAACTGTGAAAAAAGGGCACTTTTGGCCTCGAAAATAATATTTCAGGGGCCAGAAGGCATTTCATTCACATCCGATCGCAAGGGCGCCACATGTTCTGACAGCTCCGGAGAGAGGTAGTTCAGCGCGCATCACTTTAATGATGTATGATTTAGACAGCTATTTTCCCCCTGCTTTTGTCCTCTGTGCGAACCCTGCCTGCTGTTCGCTCCCCTCCCCTCCTCCTCGGTGTCGCTGAAGATTTACTAACAGGAAGCTGTTGCGTCCGCAGCCAATTGTCTCCCTTGTTCAGACTTCTTAATGTCGTGCTAGCGGCTGAATTGAGTGCTGGTAGGGATGGGTGCGCTGACAAACGGAAGCAGGAGACACTTCATTTGGTCACCTGGCTCCGTCAACGTATTGAGCCCGCAGAGTAGTCACGTCTCCCAGATGGAACTCGGGTAGAAATGTGTCTTCTCTTGGAGTGGGGTAGCCAACCTCCTGAGGCTTCCGCTCTTCACCCGCCATCTTATTTTAGCATCAGCACTATGCGCACAGGTGGAGCACTGCTCCCGCGTTATTAAAAACAATGTTTAAATGATGCCAACTTTTGTTGGTTAGATGAGTTCGGGATCTCACAGAGGTAAGTTTCGGGGTAAAAGTTTCAAGGGAAGTGTTCCTTTAAAGTTTAAAGGGAAGTGTTACAGCAGTTGGGTTGAAGTGGAAATCGCTGTTCTGCGCACGCACAAAGTTTTCAATTCTACAGATGGCCGCCTGTGTGCATGCTCAAACTGAGAGGGGGGAAAAACCACTGATGTACGCTCCCACGTGTGGATGACAGGGAGTGATGTGGCTGCGCAGCAATCCGGAACAAGGAGGTGAGTGTGATCGCGATTCTCCAGGTTTAAAAAAAAACACCACATCAGGACCGGAGCAATTTAAACCGCTCCCAGCATGCCGTCTGACTGCACCCATAGCCTCAGAGAATGTTAGAGTTGGAAGGGACCTTGCAGGTCATCTAGTCCAATCCCCTGCACTCTGCAGGAACATAGCCGAAAGATAGCCCAACAGCATACCCGAAAGATGGTCGTCCAGCCTCCGCTTGAAAACGTCCAGCGAAGGAGCATCCACCACCTCCTGAGGCAGTCTGTTCCACTGCTCAGCCACTCTTACCGTCAGGAAGTCTCTCCTGATATTTAGCTGGTATCAACTCCCTTGTAATTTCCACCCCTTAGATCTAATCTGGCAATCCGGAGCAAGGGAAAATAGATCCGCTCCATCTTCTACATGACAGCCCTTCAAATTCTTGAAGACTGCAATCATGTCCCCTCTAAGCCTTCTCTTCCCCAGGCTAAACAGACCCAACACTTTCAGCCTTTCCTCGTAAGACTTGGATTCCAACCCTCTCACTATCCCGGTGGCCCTCTTCTGGACACGCTCGACTCTATGGCGTTATACCCTGCTGATGTCTCTGCTCTCCCCAAACTCTGTCCTTCTCAGGCTCCATCCACAAATCTACAGGGATGTCTCAATCTAGAGCTGGCAACCCTATTTAGGATTGTTTAGCTGCAAGATGGTCGCCAAGAATGTAACAAGAGCCCTGCTGGAGCAGACCAATAGTCCATCTAGTCCATCCTGCCTCACACAGTGGCCAACCAGTTCCTCTTGAGGGTCAACAGTTCCTCTTGAGGGTCGACAACAGGCCATAGAGGCTGAGGCCTTCCCCTGAGGTTACCTCCTGGCTCTGGGATCCAGAGGATGAATGTGGAGGTTCCTCTCAGTCACCACCATGGCTAGTAGCCATAGACAGACTTCTCCTCCATGAATCCCTCAGGGCTCTTTTTGTAGCGGGAAGTCCTTTTCATATTAGGCCACACCCCCTAATGTAGCCAATCCTCCAAGAGCTTACAGAGCTCTTCTTACAGGGGCTACTGTAAGCTCTTGGAGGATTGGCTACATTAGGGGTGTGTCGCTTAATATGCAAATGAGTACCTGCTACAAAAAGAGCCCTGCCGGCGGCTCTAATCCCCTTTTCAAGCTGTTGATTCCTGTGGCCATCACAGCAAATTCCACATTTTTAATCATTCCCCGTGGAAATAAGTATTTTGTCCATCCGGGAACTACTGCCCATCAGCTTCATTGGATGCCCTCAAGCTAGTATTTTGGAAGAAGGAGAAAAAATATATATCCTTGTCAGCTCTCGCTACCACAGGCATAATTTTGAAAACCTCTGTCATGGCCCTCCCCTTAGTCATCTCTTTTCTAGACTCTTCAGCCTTTCCTCGTAGGGAAGGGGCTCCAACCCGCCAATCGTCTTGGTTGCCCTCCTCTGCACATTTCTCCATCTCTGCAATGTTCTTTTTGAGGTTCAGTGACCAGAACTGACCTGAATGGCCAAGTTAGCCTGATCTCATCGGCTCTCAGAAGCTAAGCAGGGTTGACTTTGGTCACTACGTGGATGGGAGACGACAACTGAGGGGCAGTGTTCCCTCTAAGCTGAGTTAGTGTGAGCTAGCTCACAGTTTTTTAGCCTCCAGCTCACACATTTTTGTCTCAACTCAGGAAGGAGGGCTCCAGAGCAAACTAATTGATGCAGTAGCCAAATCACTTGCTCACAACTTTAATGCCAGCAGCTCACAAAGTAGAATTTTTGCTCACAAGACTCCACAGCTTAGAGGGAGCATTGCTGTGGGGTGACATGATTGAGGTTTATAAGATTATGCATGGGACAGAGCAGGTCGAGAAAGAAGTCCTTTTCTCCCTTTCTCACAAGACAAGAACTCGTGGGCACTCCACAACTTTAATGCCAGCAGCTCACAAAGTAGAATTTTTGCTCGCAAGACTCCACAACTTAGAGGGAGCATTGCTGAGGGGTGACATGATTGAGGTTTATAAGATTATGCATGGGACAGAGCAGGTCGAGAAAGAAGTCCTTTTCTCCCTTTCTCACAATACAAGAACTCGTGGGCACTCCATGAAATTGCTGAGCAGTCGGGTTAGAACAGATAAAAGGAAGTCCTTCTTCACCCAAACACCGATTAACACGTGGGATTCACTGCCACAGGAGGTGGTGGCGGCTACAAGCATGGACGGCTTCAAGAGGGAATTAGATAAGCCAGGGCTTCTTCTGTAGAAAAAGCCCAGCAGGAACTTATTAGCATAATAGGCCACACCCTGACAGCACAGCTAATTAGCCTATTATGCCACACCCCCATGCCTTCCCTTGGCTTGCCCGGGCACCCTGCGGCTGCGAGGAGCCCAGACAAGCCCCCCCTTGAAGGGAAGGGAAGGCAGTTTAAACTGCCTTCCCTTGGCTTGCCCATGTGCCCCACGGCTGCAGGGAACCTGGGCAAGCCGGCCCTTGGACAGGCCAGGGAAGGCATGGGGAGGTATTTAAATGCCTCCCCAATCCTTCCAGGGGCTCCCCTGACCCACCCGCCTCGGAGTCACCAGGGTGTATGTGTTGCTCTCCAGGCCTTCACTCTGTAGCCTCACGCGCAGAGGTTTTGTCTGTAGTGGGTGTGGCCAACTCTGAAGCCAGCCAGAACTCCGTTCTTGTGCCCAAAAATAGCCCTGAGATAAGCCTATGGAGCAGAGGTCCATCAATGGCTATTAGCCACAAGGTATAGATAGGAACTCTCAGACTGGGGCAAGTGATTCTTGGTGCTTGGGGGGCAACAGTGGGAGGGCTTTTAGTTTCCTGGCCCCACTGGGGGACCTCCTAATAGCACCTGGTATTTCTGGCCACTGTGTAACAAGGAGTGTTGGACTGGATGGGTGTTGGGTGTTACAAGTCAAAACACTTCAGGATTTACAGGGTTAATGATGTTTGTTAAGTCACATGTTTGTTTGTAACCAATCTGTTTAGACAATAGAATGCCCCGGAACTTTGGAGCTAATTTGCTAGTCTGACTGGAAACCAAGGTATCAAGTATTTAGCATATTGGTTTCTCCTCCCGTTCTTTTGTTCTGACTAGAGAAGGAGACGCCATTCTTCTCTTCCCATTTTACCTTTTAGCTGTAAGGATGTGGCCATATTAGCTCTTTGTTATTTTCATATCCTCTGTAACTTTTCCCATGTTAGGTTTATAGTAAGCTTTTATATTTTAATACACACCATGGACTCCGTCTCTTAATACTCTGCTGACTTACTCAAAAAGAATCCCAAAAATGGGCCATTGGCCTGATCCAACATCGGCTTCTCTTATGTTCTTATGAAGTCCAGGCTTGCTATTCAAAGGCAGACAATGGCTCAACCGCCTCTGAATTTCTCTTGCCTTGTAAACTGTATGGGGTGGCCATAAATCTTCAACCTGGCTGCACTTTCCCTCACCACCATGGGCAGAGTTAGTCTGATTTTCAGAGACGATCACCCCATCACTCCACCATATGAGGTTCTTCTGAGAGTGTGTGGGACATTTATTTATGAAATGTATTTATTCATTAACATACTTATACTTCACCTTGCCCCTTGGTGCAAGGTGGCTTCAAATAATATTCCCAAGCAGGTACTGTCCAACTTGCCTAGGAGCATCATGGGAACTTTCTAGTGTCAATGTGCGTTCCATCCATGTCCATCGTACAGAGGGTTCCTTGACCACCCAGGACCCTCAAAATGCCATCCAGAGACAGCAAGAGGAAGAGGAGGAGCTGTGGCTCAGTGTTAGAGTACCTGCACAGCATGTAGAAGGTTCCAGGTTCAATCCCCAGCATCTCCAGTTAAAGGATTTGGCAGCAGGTGATGTGAAAGACCTCTGCCTGAAACCCTGGAGAGCTGCTACCAGTCTGAGTAGACAATACTGACTGTGATGCAGGCGTCATTTCCTGCAGGAGCACACAGGAGCGGAGCTCCGGCAGTAAAGAGCCCAGGGGGCGGGCACATGCAACAAGCCCCGCCCCCTGCTCCCAGCAGCCCTCAGTCAGAGCAAGAAGCAGCCAGGTAAGTTGCAGAGCCCCCCCTCCCCAGCCCCCCAGCCCAAAACAATCCAGTGGCACCTTTAAGACCAGGTTTTATTCAGGTACAAGCTCTCCCTCCTCTGCGAGAACAGATCTGCACATTCCCCCCCCCAATAGCTAGCAATCCAAAACAGTCCAGTGGAGTCTGAGTGGTGGGTGTTGCCTTCTGACACAGTTCCAGTGATGTCAGGGGGTGTGGCATATGCAAATAAGTTATGCTAATGAGTTGTGCTAATGAGCTCCTGCACCTCTTTTTCTACAAAATGACCCCTGCTCTGATGAACCAAGTATAAAGCAGTATAAGGCAGCTTCATGTTTTCAAAAGATACTTACGGTGCAGCTGGACTAACAAGTCAGTTCTTCCGATGGCCCCGGGTATGGATAATGAAAATCCAGGCATGAAAATTCCATCTGCATCGACAAATTTATTTTGGCTTTTCTGAAAGTTTGACAAATGTTTGAGAGCCAGTTTGGTGTAGTGGTTACAAGCGCGGACTCTAATCTGGCAGAACCGGGTTTGATTTCCCACTCCTCCACATGCAACTGCTGGTATGACCTTGGGTCAGTCACAAGTTCTCTCAGAGCTGTTCTCTCAAGAGCAGTCCTTGAAAGAGCTCTATAAGCCCCACCTGCCCCACAGGGTGTCTGTTGTGGGGAGAAGAAGGGAAAAGGAGAGTGTAACCCACTCTGAGACTCCGAGTGAAAGACGGGGTATAAATCCCATCTCCTCCTCCTCCTCCTCCTCTTCTTCTCCTCCTCCTCCTCTGTTGAGGAGGTCCAAAAACTAACCCAAATGAATAGACTGGGCCATGTGTCCTCAGTAGCATAATCAATATTGACTGGGTTTGGGATGATGCCATCTATTCTGACCTCCTGCCCAATGCAATCCAAAGCTATCTTATCCCTGAAAAATGGCTGCTCATCTTCCATTGGAAGAAGAAGAAAAAGAGAGCGAGGAAATCATCCTTTTCTTTACCAGGACAACCGAATGTAGTTCAAGTTAATTTAAAAGAACTTAATACCCTCATTCAAGAGGCGGTTGCAGCAGCAGTAAAACAAGCAGTAGAACGAGCGGTTGTTTCTGCGTTGCCGGCAGCTTTAAACCAGGCGTTAGAGACAGTGCTGTTACCAGCAATGGAAAAAGCAATTGAACCAATAGTGGAAAAAGCATTAGAACCAATTCAATCTAAAATTGATTATTTGACTCTACAGTTTGAGGCGCAGATGGAAGAGGTTAAAACAGACAGGATCTGGATGCTCTCATTAAAACAGCATATACCCTAGAAAATAAATTGGAGGATACAGAACAAAACATACAAATGCTTGAAGAATCTCTGATTTATACCCCACCCTTCACTACCCAAAGGTGTCTTAGAGCGGCTTCCAAACTCCTTTTCCCTTCCCTTCCCCACCACAGACACCCTGTGAGGTAGGTGGGGCTGAGAGAGCTCTTGACAGAAACAGCTCTTTTTCAAGAACAGCTCTTCTCAGAACTACGGCTTTCCCAAGGTCATCCAGCCAGGTGCAAGTGGAGGAGCGGGGAATCAAACCCGGTTCTCCCAGAGTTGAGTCCACGCACTTAACCACGACGACACCAAACTGGCTCTCCATTGAGGGAGAGTTCGCCTGCCCCTAGATAACTGGTCCTACTGTTGAACTGTCCTTGGAGTTCCTCTCAAGCCAGCACATTCCCCATTTGATTTTCAACCCATTTTGCCTCTCGTGATGAAACTCGAGATCCAAGTCAAGAGGAAAGGCCACGGTTCAGTGGTAGAGCTCAATGGTCTGCATTCAAAAGGTCACCGCTTGAATTCTCAGCCTCTTCAGTTGAAAGAGCAAGGGACCAGGTGATGTGGAAGGACCCCACCTGAGACGCTGGGAAGCCGCTGCCCGTCAGAATAGATAATACCCGCCTTGATAGATCAATGGTCTGACTCACGGGAAGGCTGCAGTAGGTGTTCGTGCGCGTTTAAACTATAAGGTTTGAAAAGGCATTTATTTAAAAGGAAAACGGAGGGATTTGCAAGGAGGAGTCCCACTCGGTATGATGTGTTTTAGAGTGGAAAGGTAATAGTCCGGGGGGGGGGGGGGGGGGTTGTACGTTTCTCAACACTTAGAAATTATTGGCACAGCAGCATATTAGAAACGGCACGACAGGAGGTCCACTTGTACAGAAATGCAGCGACCAAAGTATAATATACGTTTGTCACCGTCTGATTTATTGGACAATTACAGAGTGAGCCGAGATGCAATCCTCGGCGACATTCGCCGGGCTATCAGGGACCGCCGCAGCCCACGCCGAGGTCTCCGAAGTCAGTCTCGCAGGTACGATCCAGATGATTAAAACAATGTTGTACGGGGGAAACAGGACAAAGTCTTCCCCCGTGACTGGCTAAGATGGCACGTAAGCGATTTTGAAAAAGGACACAACAAAGGCCGATTGTTTTATTATGGGCAAAGTGAATCCAGTTGATGGGGGACCCGCGGGGAGGGACCAGGTGGCATCGTGTTCATTTTGCATGCAGAAGGTCTCAAATTAGACTTAACATTTGTCCGGTCTTGGTGGGCACCAGGGGTCATTTCCTGCAGGAGCGCACAGGAGTGGAGCTCCGGCAGTAAAGAGCCCAGGGGGCGGGCACATGCAACAAGCCCCACCCCCTGCTCCCAGCAGCCCTCAGTCAGAGCAAGGAGCAGCCACGTAAGTTGCAGAGCCCCCCGGTCCAAAACACTCCAGTGGCACCTTTGACCAAGTTTTATTCAAGTACAAGCTCTCCCTCCTCTGCGAGGACAGATCTGCATATCCCCCCCCCCCATAGCTAGCAATCCAAAACAGTCCAGTGAATCCTGAGTGGTGGGTGCTGCCTTCTGACACACTTCCGGTGATGTCAGGGGGTGTGGCATATGCATATGTTATGCTAGTAAGTTATGCTAATGAGCTCCTGCACCTCTTTTTCTACAAAGTGACCCCTGGTGGGCAGACTCCTGCCCCCTCCCCTCCATTCCCCCATACCTGCTCAGTGGGACAAAAATGAAGGGGAGACAACATTGCACATCACAGTGATGTCACTTCCGGGCAATTGCCTGGAAGTGACTTCACTGTACTGAGTGGCTCTCTAGAAATTTCCCCCAAACTCTTTGCTCTTTACCACATTCCTAGAGTGTTGCTCAAGGCAGTGATGTTACTTCCAGGAAATCATGTTGAAGGGACATCACTGTGTTGTGTGCTGCTCCCTCTCAACACGCCCTGTCCACAAAAGCTCCTGGGATTGCCAAGGACAACCCTATCTCAAAGTCCACTGCTGGTACCTCCAGGTTAAGCTTTATCTCAAAATCTACTGCTGGTGTCTTCTTCTTGTTCATTCACACAGTCAAGTCCGTCTCTTCGCGACCCCATGGACCACATCACACCAGGCCCTCCTGTCTTCCGTCGTCCTCCGGAGTTGGCTTAATTTTATGTTCGTTGCATCGATGACACTGTCTAACCATCTCATCCTTTGCCGTCCCTGTCTTCTTTGACCTTCAGTCTTTCCCAGCATCAGGGTCTTCTCCAGTGAGTGCTCCCTTCTCCTTGGGTGGCCAAAGTATTTGAGCTTCAGCTTCAGGATCTGGCCTTCCAGGGAACAGTCAGGGTTGTTTTCTTTTAGGATTGACTGAGTTGATCTCCTTGTAGTCCAAGGGACTCTCAAGAGTCTTCTCCAGCACCATAATTCAAAAGAATCTGTTCTTCGGCGCTCGGCCTTCCTTAGGGTCCAACTCTTGCAGCCATACATGACTACTAGGAATACCATTGCTTTGACCATGAGGACTTTTGTTGGCAGGGTGATGTCTCTACTTTTTATCATGCTGTTTAGGTTCGCCATCGCTTTCCTCCCAAGGAGCAGGCGTCTTTTAATTTCATGGCTGCTGTCACCGTCTGCAGTGACCTGGGATCCCAGGAACGTGAATTCTGTCACTGCTTCCATGACTTCCCCTTCTGTTTGCCAAGGAGTGATGGGGCCGGTTGCCATGATCTAAGGTTTTTTGGATGCTGAGTTTCAAGCCGACTTTTGCGCTCTCCTCTTTCACCCTTAGCAAGAGGCTCTTGAGGTCCTCTTCACTTTCTGCCATTAGCGTGGTCTGCATGCTGGCAACTCCAAGTTAAAAAAGAATGTGGGTAAAAGTCCTGAGAAAAGCCTACAGTTGCCAGCCTACAGGAGGTAGCTGATCACTCCAAATTACAACTGATCTCCAAGCGACGGAGATCAGTTTCCCTAGAGGAAATGGCTGCTTTGGAAGGTGGGCTTGATGGTGTTATACTCTGCTGAGGCCCCTCCCTCCCCATACCCCAGACTCTCCAGGGTTCAATGTGATGTAGTGGTTAAGAGGGGTGGACTCTACCCTGGAGAACCGGGTTTGATTCCCCACTCCTCCACATGCAGCCAGCTGGGTGACCTTGGGCCAGTCTCAGTTCTCTCAGAGCTGTTCTCTCAAGAGCAGTTCTTGAAAGAGCTCTCTCAGCCCCATCTGCCTCACAGGGTGTCTGTTGTGGGGAGGGGAAGGGAAAGGAGTTTGTAAGCTGCTCTGAGACTCCTTCGGGTAGTGAAGGGTGGGGTATAAATCCAATCTCTTCTTCTTCTTCCACCCCTCAAGTCTCCAGGAATTCCCCAGTCCAGAACTGTTTGTGTTATGTATTGGGACTGAAACATGGCAGGACTATGCTGCCAGAGACAGGGTATGCTTGGAACCGAAAAACAATAAACCAACAGGATTCTGGCAGGAACCAATCAAGGTGTAGGATGGTGCTGCCTGAGATAGAGTGAGCTTGGAGCCGAATAACAATAGACCAACAGGATTCTGGCAGGAACCAATCAAGGTGTAGGACGGTGCTGCCTGAGACAGGGTGAGCTTGGAGCCAAATAACAAAAGAACCACAGGATTCTGGCAGGAACCAATCAAGGTGTAGGACGGTGCTGCCTGAGACAGGGTGAGCTTGGAGCCGGATAACAATAGACCAACAGGATTCTGGCAGTAACATAAGAACATAAGAAATGCCAATGTTGGATCAGGCCAAAGGCCCATCCAGTCCAACACTCTGTATCACACAGTGGCCAGAAATACCAGTGCCATCAGGAGGTCCACCAGTGGGGCCAGGACATTAGAAGCCATCCCACTGTTGACCCCCCCCCAAGCACCAAGATGACAGAGCATCACTTGCCCCAGAGTCCCTATCTATACCTTGTGGCTAATAGCCACTGATGGACCTCTGCTCCATATGCTTATCTAATTCCCTTTTGAAGCCGTCCATACTTGTAGCCGCCACCACTTCCTGTGGCAGTGAATTCCAAGTGTTAATCACTCTTTGGGTGAAGAAGTACTTCCTTTTATCCGTTCTAACCCGACCGCTCAGAAATTTCATGGAGTGCCCAAGAGTTCTTGTATTGTGAGAAAGGGAGAAAAGTACCTCTTTCTCTACCTGCACTTTCCCATGCATAATCTTATAAACCTCAATCATGTCACCCTTCAGTCGTCGTTTCTCCAAGCTAAAGAGTCCTAAGCGCCTTAACCTTTCCTCTTAGGGAAAGTGTTCTAACCCTTTTATCATTCGAGTTGCCCTTTTCTGCACTTTTTCCAAAGCTATAATATCCTTTTTAAGGTGTGGTGACCAGAATTGCACACAGTATTCCAGATGAGGTCGCACCATTGATTTATATAGCGGCATTATGATATTGGCTGATCTGTTTACAATACCCTTCCTAATAATCCCCAGCATAGCATTGGCCTTCTTTATTGCAGTCACACACTGTCTCGACATTTTCAGTGAGTTATCTACTACAACTCCAAGATCTCTCTCTTGATCAGTCTCTGCCAGTTCAGACCCCATCAACGTGTAACCAATCAAGATGTAAAGTTTTGTAAATAGCCTATCGTTGGGAGTGGGGTGTGTTGGGGTGTGGCCATTGAATGCAATATAACCGAGCTGAGGCTCTGGTCTATAGTCCTGTTCTTGCTGAAATCACTGAATAAAGTAGAGCTGATCACTAGACTGGGAGTCTGTTCACCCATGGAACCCACTATTTAACAGTTTGTCACCTTGCAAAACCGCTGCCAGTTAGAGGCTTGGTGCAAACATGACATGAAACCATGGTTTAATTTTTTTGTGAAACCAGGATACAGCTCACAGAGGCGCAACTCTCCCTTGCCTTGTTTATGGGATGCTCTAGGAGTCACCTGAAACTCTATAGTCTTTACCATTGAGTTCTGAGAAAGCCCTAAAGTGCCCTGCACCATGGTGACATCACCTTCAGTCATGCAGCTAGAAAATGATGTTGTGCCGTCACAGGACACCGTTCCAGTAACTCTCCACCATTCCAGTCTCTTGGGGGTTGGAAGAAGCTATGCCTGTGAACCTGTGTCATGGAGAAGGCACAATGCGGGTTGGTGTGGTCCAATAATCTTAATCGTGGGGATTCTACAACTGGTACAAGCCTACCTAGGAATCCATGGTCTCTCACTTTAACCCTTTGTTTGATTGGAAGTCCTAGCGAGTGCTATCCTGCAGCAACCAAGCACTTGCTAGTTTTACCAGCTAAGTCAGGGGCATCGAACTCATTTGTTACGAGGGCCGGATCTGACATAAATGAGACCTTGTTGGGCCGGGCCACGTGTGTCATAAAATGTAATGCCAGGTAGCGGAGATATAAACTTTATAAAGGACCCAAACACAAAGATGGGGTTTTTTACTTAAAATAAAAACATGCTTAAAGCAAGCTGCAAGCCTACTTTTAGTTTATTGACATTCACCACAGAAATCTCATGCTCAGAGGTTCTGAGTCTAGGACCCAGATGAAAACATGAGACGGCTGAGTGACTAAGAGAATTTGGCGAAGCGAGCGATGATGCCACAGCAGAAGCAGAACTGGAAGCAGGAGATGACCAGTTCCATTGAGGGCCTGATAGAAGCCCTCCGTGGGCCTCATCCGGCCCCCGGGCCAAATGTTTGACACCCCTGAGCTAAGTGAAGGGGTAAAAACAGAGAATCTGCATGCCTAGATGAGCCTTTTTAAAGCATTGGTGAATCCCTTCCTTTCCTAGCCCAAGAGACCCACCTGTGTACTTGTATATATGCAATTCTCACCGTTGTATTGCTTTAAATGTGCGCGAGAACCCCAGAGGGACGCTTTGCTTGGAGGCTCATGACGGATCTCCACAGCCTTACCGGCAGGCACAGAGATGGCGGCTTCAACCGCGCAAAGCATATCAGCAGAAGAAAGCCAATTATAGGGGGCTCATTATCGAAGCTGTGCCAGGCAAGAGCAAGTGACAAAATATGACCTAGAAAGCTCACAGAGTTTATTCACCGAAGGCCGGGGAACGTAACATTTGGGGAACCTGCACCGTCGTGTCAGTGCTGCTGCGCCGATCGGCAATTTGTGCTCTTTTTAGCATGCCAGTGCGGTCGGTGACACGAGCTGGCTAATTATAGAGTAATTATAAAGCAATGCGGTGAATGGCTTTGAGAGCGGGGGAGACGATTCGGCGCGCTCGCGGCCGCAGTCACCTACAGGGGAGGAGAGTTCCGATCGCTGACAGCCAGAGCCAAATGCATGCAGGATTGAGACTAAGTTGAATATCTTTAACAGAATTAGGTGGGAAGAAGAAGAAGAAGAAGAAGAAGAAGAAGAAGAAGAAGAAGAAGAAGAAGAAGAAGAAGAAGAAGAAGAAGAAGAAGAAGAAGAAGAAGAAGA